>NC_057800.1:278436659-278716431 GCF_018294505.1 Triticum aestivum | reverse complement strand
CCCCCGCCCTCCTCTGGCTAGGTGCGCCGATAGAACCGAGCTTCCCCCCACTGGCAATGGTGCTGGCCGGGGCCGGCCGGGCGGCAAGCGCAAGAAGAAGCGCGGCTTGGGGCGTGCCAATGGCGCGCCCCCGGCAATTGGCTCCTCTCGTGACTCGGCGGCATCTACCACGACTGCGCTACTCCCCGATGACCGCATCTCCGACCTCGTCAAGTGCTTCAACTACGGCCTCTCCGGTCACTCCCAAGTGGCATGTACGCGCCCCCAGTGCTGCTACCTCTGCTCGGATCCTGATCACCCGGCGTTCCTTTGCCCCTACCGTCCGATGGTGGGGGAGTTGATGATGTATGGGCATGGGATTGAGGGCCTTGGCTTCTTCCACATCGAGGTGCCTGACATCCCCTCCCCCTCACCATCGCTCCTGGCGATTGTCACCGTGAAGGATGGGGTCACCTCACCGGAGATGATAGAGGTCGAGCTCAACCACCTCTACCACTGCTCCTGGGATTGGCAGGTCACCATGCTGCCTGGAGGCCAGTTCTCGATCGTGTTCCCCGATGTTGTCAGCCACGCTACGGCACCCGCAGCGGTGACATCACCCCAGCCCTCTACAAGCTAGTGGTGGACATCTTCGTGCCGGTGCGGGACCCCCTGGCAGTGGTTGTCTTGGAAACGGCCTGGATCCTCATCGGTGGCCTCCCCGACATCGCCCACTCGGAGCGGGTCATTAGGAACATGTCCCGCATCCTCGGCAAGGTGGTGGTGGTGGACGAGTTGTCTCTCCGCGAGGAGGAGGAGGTACGGGTCAAGGTCAAATCCCTTGACTCATCCAAGGTCCGTGCCATGATCCGTGTGTTCTTCAACGACCAGGGTTTTGACCTCCGCATCTCCCCCGAGCCTCCCAACCACATTGGACGCCCCCGCATCACCGACAACAGCTTCTTGGGGGGCGGCCCGGATGGGGATGGCGCGGGGGATCGCCGCAGTGACCCGGACCCCCGCCACGACCGCCGCTCCGGATGGGGATGGCGCGAGGCAGGTCGGCGTCATCTCAAGTGACTTTCTCACGCTGCAGTGCTCGGATCGAGGCGGCCAAACCAGTGGGTAGCCCTGCTCTGCCTATCCCCGCACAGGTAGAGCTCCGGGCCGCTGCCCGGAACCTCGAGCCATGTACCCCGCATGTCCCTGCCTCTTCCGCTACATGCTCTTTTTCTGCCTTGGAGTCGGCTCAGCTTGGCCACCTCGCGAAGGTGGCGGCGGACTCGACAATAGTGTTTCGGGGAGAAGTTGCCCCCCCCCCCGCTAGTTCAGATCGAGGCTATCTGTACACAGGAAATCCTAGATGGATGCCTTGTCGAGGCCCGTGCATGCTTGCCTCCCTCATCGGGCACTCCTTCTGGGACTGCCCCGAGTGCTCCGCCTCGCACGGCGGCCGATCCGGTTGAGATCCGAGGTCGCACCCACTCTCGCACAGCTTCCCTCCACGCCCAGAGCGCCTCACGTGTCTTGGGGTCAAGCAGCCTCCCGATGGATGCGTGATGCGGATCCTCTTCTGGAACATCTGCGGTTTCGGCCAAGATGGCCGACGCCGCCAACTAATAGAGTACATGCGAACTGAACGAATCGATATTGTGGCCATTCAAGAAACAATGCGCACGGAATTTTCCCTGACGGAGCTCGAGCATTTGAACTCCGACCTATTTTCTTGGCACTGGCTCCCTTCTAGTGGGAGTACGGGCCACTCGGGTGGCATCCTCCTAGGGGTGAAGGATGCCACCTTTGAGGTGGGTAGCATGGATCGGGGCAAGTTCTTCATGAGCATGGAGATTTTCGAGCGGGCCCTAAACTTCAAATGGGAAATCATTGCGGTTTATGGCCCAGCCGACCACCGCCGCTCGGAGGCCTTCCTCGGTGAGCTCCGCATGAAGGTGGCGGTCGCCCAACTCCTGGTTGTGGTAGGAGGTGATTTCAACCTCATCCGGTCGGAAGAAGACAAGAGCAATATTTTGGTGAACTTCCCTCGGATGCAGATGTTCAATGACTGTATTGCTGACATGGGGCTTCACGAGCTCGATCGAGTCGGGGCCAGGTTCACTTGGACAAACCGACAAGTGGAGCCGACTCGCTCCATTCTCGATAGGGTCTTCGCCTCCCCTGATGGGACATTCGTTGCCCCCTAGCTTCGCTCCGGGCAATTACGCGGATCGGCTTAGATCACGTCCCCCTACTACTCTCTTCGGAGAACGAGCGTCCTCCCCTACCGCCCCGATTCCGCTTCGAAACCTTTCAGTTGCGCCAGCCTGGGTTTTCTGCTGCGGTGGGCGCACGGTGGCGTGAGGCTCATGAGGCCCCCCATCGATCCCTCTTGGTCGTTGACAACTGGCACTTTTGCGCCAAGCGGTCAAGGCAATTCATGAAGGGTTGGGGTGCAAATGTTGGCCGTGACATCCGGTAGCGGAAAAATGTCCTCCTTGAAGACATCCAGGCCCTCGACCTACGGGCTGACGCCACTGGCCTCTCTGCCGATGAATGGATGCTTAGATACGACTTGGAAGACTAGATCACAGTCATCTACACCAACGAGAAGGCATACTGGCGTTTGCGGGGTACTTAGAATTGCGTCCTCAAAGGGGATGCCAATACCGCCTACTTTCAGGCCATAGCTAACGGCCGCAGACGCCGGAACTCCATCCCTCTCCTTTGGGACGGAGCGTCCCTCCTGTAACGGCCCGAGGACATCCGGGCTCATGTCGACGGCTTCTACAGAGACCTATTATCTGCCTCCCTTCAGGGAGGTCTTGCCCTTGTGCAAGACATTTGTCCTACCCACGGTTGCGTATTGCCAGCGAACAACTCGGCCCTCACGGCCCCGTTCTCTGAGGCTGAAGTTTGGGCGGCAATTAAGGGCATGAACCCATCCTTGGCTCCCGGCCTAGATGGGCTCCCAGTGAAGTTCTTCCAGACTTTCCAGGAGGTGATCAAACCAGAGGTGGTGGCCCTATTTGACGAGTTCTTGGTCGGGTCCATCGACCTCGCCCGGCTCAACTTTGGCGTAATCACCCTCATCCCCAAAGTGAGTGGGGCCTCGGATATCCGCCAATTCCGACCGATTACGGTGATTAACATCCTCTTCCGCATCCTCTCGAAGGGGTACACCATTAGGGTGGCCCCTATTGCAGACCGGATCACTCACTCTGATCAATCGGCCTTTATCTAGGGCCGTTATATCCTTGACGGAGTCCTGGTGTTCCATGAAGCACTCCATGAGGTTCACACCAAACACCTCAAGGCAGTCTTCCTAAAACTGGACTTCCACAAGGCTTATGACACGGTTAGCTGGTCTTTCCTTCGGGAATGTCTTCTCCGTAAGGGCTTCGACGATCGTTGTGGGACTAGGGTGCTGCAGATGGTATCCTCGTGTCGAACTGCGATGAACATTAATGGGGAGATCGGCCCATTCTTCCCCACTTTTTGTGGGATACGCCAGGGCGACCCCTTCTCCCTGTTCCTATTTAACATGGTGGTCGATGCTCTGGCTGCCATCCTTGATAAGGCTAAGGTTGCAGGCCACATTAAGGGTGTAGTCCCGCATCTTGTTGGGGGAACGGGATCTCCCTTCTCCAATATGCGTATGACACCATTATCATGGTGGAAGGCTCGGCGAGCGATATTTCGAACCTCAAGTTCCTTCTGCTGTGCTTCCAACAGATGTTGGCCTCAAGGTCAACTTCGACAAGAGTGAGGTGATGATCTTGGGCTACTCCCAAGACGAGCGCTAGAGGATTGCGGATCGGCTTAACTGCTAGCTTGGGAGCTTCCCCAAGACGTGTCTGGGGATACCCATTAGTGACTCTAAGCTCACGGTGGCCGACCTGCACCCCACGGTGGGGAAGCTTCAGCACCGTATCGAGCCCTCGCAGGGTCGGTGGCTCTCGAAAGCGGCCCGTACGGTGCTTATTAACTCATCCCTCTCCAGCCTGCTCTTGTTCATCATGAGCTTCTAAAGCCTTCCGGAGACTCTTCATCACGAGATCGCCACTGTTCAGGGGCGTTTCTTCTGGGCCGGTGAGGGCGATGAGCAGAAGTACCACATGGTTAGGTGGTCAGAGATCTGCAAGCCTCGCGACCAGGGCGGACTCGGGATCATGTCATCCAAACGCATGAACATTGCCCTCCTGACTCGGTGGCTTTGGCAGATTGCCAACGGAGATGGTGGCTTGTGGCTTCACATCATTCAGTAGAAATACCTCCACAACCAGCCTCTTGCTTTCTGCTAGCGGTCTGGGGGCTCCCGGTTTTGGCAATCCGTCATCGAGCTCCTTCCAGTCCTCCGGATCAGGACATCAATCGAGGTTGGATCCGGCACTGCCACACTATTCTGGTTCGATGGATGGACTGGCGACTTGCCCCTCGCGGCCCGCTTTTCCGACCTATTCTCCATAGCGGTTGCCCCACAAAACTCTGTCGCGACAGCCCTTATTGACTTGGGGCAACTTGCGTTCCGGAGACCTTTTGGCCCAGCCGAGACCACAGACTGGCGGGAGCTGCTCGACTGCATTGCCTTGCACGAGCCAGATCTTACGACCGAAGATGACCGATCTAGTTGGTGACTAGAGCCTTCTGGACAATTCTCCACCAACTCTCTCTACCAGGCCATCGCCCCCTCGCCTGGACATGAGGCGCTCACCTCCATCTGGGAGATTCGCCTTCCTCTGAAAATTAGGATCTTCTTGTGGCAATGGATTCGCAGTCGCCTCCTGTCCGGCGTGGAGGTCCTGAAGCGCAATGGCCCTGGTGATGGGCGATGCCCGCTCTGCGGGCCGGAAGAGGATTCGAACGATATCTTCTTCACCTAAGTGTCCGTGCAGTTCCTATGGAGCTGTTTTCGTGAGATGGTGGGTGGAAGCTGGGACCACAACAACTTCCTTGCTCTCTTTGCCGAACTCCAGGCGACCCCATCCATTGTGCGCCACATTAGGTGGCCGGCCATTGGGGTGCTTGCCTGGACGCTGTGGACTGTTAGGAATAAACTTGTGATTCAGCGCATTCCTCTTTGTCGTGCTACTAACGCTTTGTTCAAATGGTCTGGTTACTTGCAGCTTTGGCGGCCGCTTAGCCGCCCCAGGAAGAGAGACGCCATCACCTCCATCATCACCCAGCTTCGCGCAATGGCTCTCCGGATGGCTCCACCGCTTCCCCTGCCACCACCGGAACCAGATTAGATCGTCATCTTCTCGCCATCGCCATTGCCCTGCTGTTTATGTGTTATTTCGTTGTGTGCGTGTGTTGGGCTTGTTGTGATGTGCCCGCAGCTGAACTTGGGTCTGTTTGTCTAGGTGTGTGGTGGACTGGGCCTACGGTGTCTTTGTGTGTGTGTGTGTTGTGTTTTGTTGTAACCTTGATACTTTGTGCTTGGTGGTTGCTTTATTTATAAAGCGGGGCGAAAGCATTTTTCGGCAAAGAGATAACAAGTATTTGGCTCGCTGACGGGTAGGAGCGAAGGCAGGGAAAACCATATCTCTCAGCCGTCGGATCTAAGACTAATGGTTTTGATCTAGTGCTACAAAATGTAAGAACAGTATCAATACTATGTACCATTATACTGACATTGAAATATATTGCTCACCTCCAGAAGCGATCCATGCTAAAGCGCTGGCTCGAATGAAAGCTATACACATAGCGGAGAGTTTTGGTATGGGGCGTGTGATTTTCAACACGGATTATTTGCCCCTATCCCAAACAGTGTGCTCCACAAATTTTGACCGTGCAAAGCTGGATACTCTCTTTAGGGAGATGAAGTTTCTTTTTCAAATGGATTTCATCGACTAAAAAGTTATTTTTAATTTTTGTGGTAATATGCATGCACACTTGCTTGCTAGTCATGGTGGTAGATTAGTCACGGAAAAGGCAGCGTGTTTGGCTAATCGGGTTACCTACTAATGTAATGGGTGTTGTGGCCGACGATTTAGTCACGCCCACTACTTAATGGAACGCACGATGTTGCACGTCAAAAAGAAAGAAAAATATTCCCACCTCCCTTTATCGGCTCGGACTGATTAGTGAACTGGTTAGGTGCATAAACTTGCAACTAAGAGGTTCAAGGTAATTGCGGCATGCCCCCGCTTCCGCTGCCCATGTTATAAAACTCCAAAGGAGCATAGACGCGAGGGGGGGGTGCTGGAGTATAATGTCTGACCCGAGGGGGAGTGTTAGAGTATAATGTTCGGCCCTCTCCCATTGTTTGAACTTTTGGATGAGTTGGCTGAAGCATGAATTCAATATGGTATCCGAGCCAATAGGCCAACCCACTTTCGGTCCATGTTTAGGCCTAAGGGAGCCACACGTGAGGGGGAGTGTTGACGTCTAAATGCATAGCCCACCTTTCCCCATCAGCTTGAGCTTTTGCATGAACTGATTGATGTGTGCAATTATATAACTAGCAAAAGAGCTTGTACGTTGCAACGGGAGATAAAAAATACCACACGTCCTTAATCCAATAAACATGACTCAAGGCCCCGCTAGGTCAATATGCTTTATTCCAATATGGCATCCCATATGTGATGTGATAGAGGCAAAGGTGTCTCGCGTTTTGATGAGAAGGTGATTATCGTTTTGGAGTAGAATTTGACGATCCCACTACGAACGTGCAAGGACGTCGCACCTTAGCAACGCTAAACCAACTCCGAGAGGTTATTGATCACGCCGGAGCACGATCAACCTAACCATGAAGGTCTATTTTTCCTGCAAGCAAATGAAGAACAAGCAAAAAAACTAAGATTGCAATCGGGATATTGCAAATATAAGATGAAAATTTTATTGATCAAGGTGGGGTTCTGTGACGTCTTGGTCTGGTCGTTGAACACAAACGAAGTACACGAAGTTGCAGCTATGGCAAACTTTAATCTAAACAAAACCCAAGCAAAAATCTACTAGATGGATCTACTTATATAGGAGCAAGGGGTGGAGGCCAAGGAGGTGGGAGGGCGTCCCAAGGCAGCCTAAAACTAACCCTAGGTCGTACAAGGCTCATGGGCCCAAGTGGAGGTGATGTAACACCTTTGGACTTGTAGTTTGACTCGGATTCTACTGCAGCGTTAGATTGTTTCATCAATATCCCAAGGCTCCGGACGAATTTGAAGGTGAATCCAATTGGCTTGGAAAGAGCACGGAATCTACTTTCCAACAAAAAAAGAATCATCCAATTCGGAGTCCGGATGAAAGAGTTCTTGGCGTTTTGAGTCGGGTATGTTTGTACAGTCCGAATCTAAGTCCAGAACATGTGGGACTTGGACTCTATTTTTGCTCTTGGCCTAAAAGTGATGTGAGAGGACTTTTTGAACAACACTTAAACTTCTATTTTCCCCTTATCTTCACTAGTAATAATGCACGTGCAATGCACATTTATATCAGGTAGTAGAATATTAGTTGCACGTTATATTAGGTAAGATATATCTGTTGCACGTTGGTATTTGGTAAGATATCAATTACTTTTTTCACGGGAATGGTAGGATATTAATTACATGGCAGATTTCATGGGATAGCGTTGAGTCAAAACGTGTTTATAACCAATGGCAGTGGTGGGTAATTGCTACGTCTTGAGCTTGCATTGGTTTTCCCCGAAGAGGAAGTGATGATGCAGCAGAGTAGCGTATGTATTTCCCTCAGTTTTTGAGAACCAAGGTATCAATCCAGTAGGAGGCCACGCTCAAGTGCCTCGTACCTACACAAAACGATAGCTACTCGCAACCAACGCGATTAGGGGTTGTCAATCCCTTCACAGTCACTTACGAGAGTGAGATTTGATAGATATAATATTTTTGGTATTCTTGATATAAAGATGCAAAGTAAAAAGTAAAGGCAAAGTAAAAAAGCAAAACAAGATTAAAGTGATGGAGATTGATATGATGAGAATAGACCCGGGGGCCATAGGTTTCACTAGTGGCTTCTCTCAAGAGCATAAGTATTCTACGGTGGGTGAACAAATTACTGTTGAGCAATTGACATAATTGAGCATAGTTATGAGAATATCTAGGCATGATCATGTATATAGGCATCACGTCCGTGACAAGTAGACCGAAACGATTCTGCATCTACTACTATTACTCCACTCATCGACCGCTATCCAGCATGCATCTAGAGTATTAAGTTAAAAACAGAGTAACGCCTTAAGCAAGATGACATGATGTAGAGAGATAAATTCATGCAATATGAAATAAACCCCATCTTGTTATCCTCGATGGCAACGATGCAAATACGTGCCTTGCTGCCCCTTCTGTCACTGGGAAAGGACACCGCAAGATTGAACCCAAAGCTAAGCACTTCTCCCATGGCAAGAACTACCAATCTAGTTGGCCAAACCAAACGGATAATTCGAAGAGACTTGCAAAGATAACCAATCATACATAAAAGAATTCAGAGAAGATTCAAATATTATTCATAGATAGACTTGATCATAAACCCACAATTCATTGGTCTCAACAAACACACCGCAAAAAGAAGATTACATCGAATAGATCTCCACAAGAGAGGGGGAGAACTTTGTATTGAGATTCAAAGATAGAGAAGAAGCCATCTAGCTACTAACTATGGACCCGAAGGTCTGAGGTAAACTACTCACACTTCATCGGAGGGGCTAGGATGATGTAAAAGCCCTCCGTGATGACGGCCCTCTTCCAGCGGAGCTCCGGAACAGGCCCCAAGATGGGATCTCGTGGATACAGAAAGTTGCGGCGGTGCAATTAGGTTTTTGGCTCATGTTCTGATCGTTTGGGGGTACGTAGGTATATATAGGAGGAAGGAGTACGTCGGTGGAGCACCGAGGGGCCCACGAGGCAGGGGGCGCGCCCCCCACCCTCCTGACCTCCTTTTTGACTCCCTGGAGTAGGGTCCAAGTCTCCTGGATCATGTTCGGTGATAAAATCACGTTCCCGAAGATTTTATTCCGTTTGGACTCCGTTTGATATTCTGTTTCTCCGAAACACTGAAATAGGCAAAAAAACAGCAATTCTGGGTTGGGCCTCCGGTAATAGGTTAGTTCCAAAAATAATATAGAAGTGGAAAATAAAGCCCAATATAGTCCAAAACAGTAGATAATATAGCATGAAACAATCAAAAATTATAGATATGTTGGTGACGTATCAGGCATCCCCAAGCTTAATTCCTGCTCGTCCTCGAGTAGGTAAATGATAAAAAGAGAATTTTTGATGCGGAGTGCTACTTGGCATAATTTCAATGCAAATCTTCTTAATTGTGGTATGAATATTCAGATTAGAAAGATTCAAGACAAAAGTTTATATTGACATAAAAATAATAATACTTCAAGCATACTAACAAAGCAATTATGTCTTCTCAAAATAACATGGCCAAAGAAAGTTATCCCTACAAAATCATATAGTCTGGCTATGCTCCATCTTCACCACACAAAGTATTTAAATCATGCACAACCCCGATGACAAGCCAAGTAATTGTTTCATACAAGCTTTTTCAAAACTTTTTCAATTTTCATGCAATACATGAGCGTGAGCCATGGATATAGCACTATAGGTGGAATAGAATGGTGGTTGTGGAGAAGACAAAAAGGAGAAGATAGTCTCACATCAACTAGGCGTATCAATGGGCTATGGAGATGCCCATCAATAGATATCAATGTGAGTGAGTAGGGATTGCCATGCAACGGATGCACTAGAGCTATAAATGTATGAAAGCTCAACAAAAGAAACTAGTGGGTGTGCATCCAACTTGCTTGCTCACGAAGACCTAGGGCAATTTGAGGAAGCCCGTCATTGGAATATACAAGCCAAGTTCTATAATGTAAAATTCCCACTAGTATATGAAAGTGACAACATATGAGACTCTCTATATGAAGAACATGGTGCTACTTTGAAGCACAATATATGAGACTCGCTATATCATGGTGCTACTTTGAAGCACAAGTATGGAAAAAAGATAGTAGAATTGCCCCTTTTTATTTATTTTCTTTTTTTTGGGCCTTACTTTTTTTTCTTTGGCCTTTCTTTTTTTGGGACAATGCTCTATTGAATGATGATCATCACACTTCTATTTATTTACAACTCAATGATTACAACTCGATACTAAAACAAAGTATGACTCTATATGGATGCCTCTGGCGATGTACCGGGATATGCAATGAATCAAGAGTGACAAGTATGAAAAAAATTATGAACGGTGGCTTTGCCACAAATACTATGTCAACTACATGATCATGCTAAGCAATGTGACAATGATGAATGTGTCATGATGAACTAGATGGTGGAAAGTTTCATGGCAATATATCTCGGAATGGCTATGGAAATGCCATAATAGGTAGGTATGGTGGCTGTTTTGAGCAAGGTATATGGTAGGTGTATGATACCGGCGAAAGGTGCGCGGTATTAGAGAGGCTAGCAAAGGTGGAAGGGTGAGAGTGCGTATGATCCATGGACTCAACATTAGTCATAAAGAACTCATATACTTATTGCAAAAATCTAGAAGTTATCAAAGCAAAGTACTACGCACATGCTCCCAGTAGGATAGATTGGTAGGAAAATACCATCGCTCGTCCCCGACCGCCACTCATAAGGAAGACAATCAATAAATAAATCATGCTCTGACTTCATCACATAACGGTTCACCATACGTGCATGCTACGGGAATCACAAGCTTCAACACAAGTATTCTTTAAATTCACAACTACTCAACTAGCATGACTTTAATATTATCACCTCCATATCTCAAAACAATTATCATGCTTCAATCTTTTCTTAGTATTCAACACACTCAAAAGAAAGTTTCACAAATCTTGAATACCAAGCATATTATTATTAAGCACATTACCATGCTATTAAGACTCTCAAAATAATTTAAGTGAAGCATGAGAGATCAATAGTTTATTTAAAACAAATCCACCACCGTGCTCTAAAAAATCTAAGTGAAGCACATAGAGCAAAATTATAACGCTCAAAAAATATAAGTGAAGCACATAGAGCAAAACTACTTAGCTCAAAAGATATAAGTGAAGCACATAGAGTATTCTATCAAATTTTAATTCATGTATGGCTCTCTCAAAAGGCGTGTACATCAAGTATGATTGTGTCATACTAACAAACAAAGACACAAATAATACAAGACGCTCCAAGCAAAACACATATCATGTTGGTGAATAAAAATATAGCTCCAAGTAAATTACCGATGGAAGTGGACGAAAGAGGGGGTGCCTTCCGGGGCATCCCCAAGCTTTGACTTTTTGGTGTCCTTGTATTATCTTGGGGGTGCCATGGGCATCCCCAATCTTAGGCTCTTGCCACTCCTTGTTCTATAATCCATCACAAGAATTCACCCAAAACTTGAAAACTTCACAACACAAAACTTAAAGAAGAAAACTCGTGAGCTCCGTTAGCGAAAGAAAACAAAAGACCACTTCAAGGTACTGTAATGAACTCATTCTTTATTTATATTGGTGTTAAACCTACTTTATTCCAACTTCTCTATGAATTATAAACTATTTTATTAACCATAGATTCATCAAAATAAGCAAACAACACACGAAAAACAGAATCTGTCAAAAACAGAACAGTCTGTAGTAATCTGTAGCTAGCGCAAGATATGGAACCCCAAAAATTCTAAAATAAATTTCTGGACGTGAGGAATTTATCTATTAATCATCTTCAAAAATAATTAACTAAATATCACTCTTCAAATAAAAATTACATCAGTTCTCGTGAGCACTAAAGTTTCTGTTTTTTACAGCAAGTTCAACAAGACTTTCCCCAAGTCTTCCCAACGGTTCTACTTGGCACAAACACTAATTAAACACAAAAAACACAACCAAAACAGAGGCTAGATAATTTATTTATTACTAAACAGGAGCAAAAAGCAAGGAATAAAAATAAAATTGGGTTGCCTCCCAACAAGCGCTATCGTTTAACGCCCCTAGCTAGGCATAACAAGCAAGGATAGATCTAGGTATTGCCATCTTTGGTAGGCAATTCTTCAATTAGGCATCTACCATCTTTAGGAATTTCTTTCTTTTTATTAATTATCAAACTTTTAGGCACAAGATCAAAAAATTCATTTGTAATAAATGGTTCCTTAATGATAGCAAAAAGATTGGGATGAATACTTATAGATTTAAGATCCGCAGTTTCCTTACTAGATGATTCACCCTTATTTTTAGGAACATACAT
This sequence comes from Triticum aestivum, assembly GCF_018294505.1. Classification (NCBI taxonomy): domain Eukaryota; kingdom Viridiplantae; phylum Streptophyta; class Magnoliopsida; order Poales; family Poaceae; genus Triticum; species Triticum aestivum. The sequence continues at coordinate 278,704,249 of NC_057800.1, read as the reverse complement.
AAGCTTGGCAATTTTAGTAGGAGGACTTGGAGTATTCTTTATGGAATAAAAAGTGGTTACAAAGTTTTTAATGATACCCTCAAGTTTATCAATTCTAGTAGAATCTAGGTTTATCTTCTCATTAACTACGGGTTCCTTTTCCTTAATATTTTTCAAAGTCATTCCTACCTTAGATCCATATTGAGTAATTTGATTGTGGATATGTTTATCTAGATTTTCAATTGATTCAATAGTAGCAACTTTATTTTCAATAATTTCAAGTCTTTGCATAACATGCTCCAAAGTTAACATGGTTTCGTTAACCAAAAGAGGCGGTGAGCCAAATAAATCTAACATAGCATTATAAGAATCAAAAGTATGGCTACCCAAGAAGTTCCCTCCGGTAATGGTATCGAGGATATATCTATTCCAAGGATTAATACCTACATAAAAATTGCGGAGAAGAACTAAGGTAGATTGCTTCCTGGTAGATCTATTTTGAGCATTGCAAATCCTATACCAAGCATCTTTTAGATTTTCTCCCTCCCTTTGTTTAAAATTTAGAACTTCACTCTCAGGAGACAACGGAGAAGATATGAGACTAGTCATGACAACAAGCAAACAAACTAACACACAAGAAAACAAAGAGGCAAATAGAGAGGGAGGATAGAGAGAGAGGGCGAATAAAACGGCAAGGGTGAAGTGGGGGAGAGGAAAACGAGAGGCAAATGGCAAATAATGTAATGCGAGAGATAGGGATTGTGATGGGTACTTGGTATGTTGACTTTTTACGCAAACTCCCCGGCAACGACGCCAGAAATCCTTCTTGCTACGTCTTGAGCTTGCGTTGGTTTTCCCCGAAGAGGAAGGGATGATGCAGCAGAGTAGCGTAAGTATTTCCCTCAGTTTTTGAGAACCAAGGTATCAATCCAGTAGGAGGCCACGCTCAAGTCCCTCGTACCTGCACAAAACGATAGCTACTCGCAACCAACGCGATTAGGGGTTGTCAATCCCTTCACGATCACTTACGAGAGTGAGATCTGATAGATATAATATTTTTGGTATTCTTGATATAAAGATGCAAAGTAAAAAGTAAAGGCAAAGTAAAAAGCAAAACAAGATTAATGATGGAGATTGATATGATGAGAGTAAACCCGGGGGTCATAGGTTTCACTGGTGGCTTCTCTCAAGAGCATAAGTATTCTACGGTGGGTGAACAAATTACTATTGAGCAATTGACTGAATTGAGCATAGTTATGAGAATATCTAGGCATGATCATGTATATAGGCATCACGTCCGTGACAAGTAGACCGAAACGATTCTGCATCTACTACTATTACTCCACTCATCGACCGCTATCCAGCATGCATCTAGAGTGTTAAGTTAAAAACAGAGTAACGCCTTAAGCAAGATGACATGATGTAGAGAGATAAATTCATGCAATATGAAATAAACCCCATCTTGTTATCCTCGATGGCAACGATGCAATACGTGCCTTGCTGCCCCTTTTGTCACTGGGAAAGGACACCGCAAGATCGAACCCAAAGCTAAGCACTTCTCCCATGGCAAGAACTACCAATCTAGTTGGCCAAACCAAACGGATAATTCGAAGAGACTTGGAAAGATAAGCAATCATACATAAAAGAATTCAGAGAAGATTCAAATATTATTCATAGATAGACTTGATCATAAACCCACAATTCATCGGTCTCAACAAACACACCGCAAAAAGAAGATTACATCGAATAGATCTCCACAAGAGAGGGGGAGAACTTTGTATTGAGATTCAAAGAGAGAGAAGAAGCCATCTAGCTACTAACTATGGACCCGAAGGTCTGAGGTAAACTACGCACTTCATCGGAGGGGCTAGGATGATGTAGAAGCCCTCCGTGATGACGGCCCTCTTCCGGCGGAGCTCCAGAACAGGCCCCAAGATGGGATCTCATGGATATAGAAAGTTGCAGCGGTGGAATTAGGTTTTTGGCTCCTGTTCTGATCGTTTGGGGGTACGTAGGTGTATATAGGAGGAAGGAGTACGTCGGTGGAGCACCGAGGGGCCCATGAGGCAAGGGGGGCGCCCTAGGGGGGTGCCCCCCACCTTCGTGACCTCCTCTTTGACTCCCTGGAGTAGGGTCCAAGTCTCCTGGATCACGTTCGGTGAGAAAACCACGTTCCCGGAGATTTTATTCCGTTTGGACTCCGTTTGATATTCTGTTTCTCCGAAACACTGAAATAGGCAAAAAACATCAATTCTGGGCTGGGCCTCCGGTTAATAGGTTAGTCCCAAAAATAATATAAAAGTGGAAAATAAAGCCCAATGTAGTCCAAAACAGTAGATAATATAGCATGGAGCAATCAAAAATTATAGATACGTTGGAGACGTATCAGTAATGAGAGCGTTAAACGTGTTTGGTGCTTAACATTGGAGCGATTTGAACCGCTAGATAACATGATTTGACGGTCGAGATGGTTTGGATCTGCCCCTTTGGGTCTTTTTATATTGTTATAGATATGTGGATTGTACAAATGTCCCATGCACCTGCAATTAGACATGGCACAAAAGTCTGCGAAGTATTTTTGTCTTGGATAACATAAATAAATTATTGCATAATTTGCATTAGAAATCACCTCACAAATATGCATGTATGCAATATTTTTTGTCGTATCCAAGGTAGTCATGTTATCATCATCCTCCCCTTCTTGAAAACAAAGCCGTCCTCGACATTTCTTAATCTGAAATGTGGATAACAAAAGAGACAAGGTGTACATGTTTTATATGTATATGTCATCCATTTGTACTTCCCTTGGTTTTTGCACGTATGACACATGTATACATGAGTAGCATTCATAGTTCATAAAATATAAAACCAAAATATTATCACAAGAAGTAGAAGGCATGAAAATATTGCAACTCAATTTGCACATATAAGTGAAGCTCTTATTCATATCAAAGGATTGACAATGTTCATCATTAAACCATCCCAACATTGATGAATAAACCTTACTTGCATCAAATTTACATGCTACAGCATGCTTAAATAAGCAAACATGCAATAAGTCATTTGGCACGGAATCATCACCAAGATTAGAGGTCATATCAAAATGATTAAACATTGGTTCTTTTGCATCAATAGTTAATTCAATGGGTGCACTAAAAAAATGCCTCCTTATGCTAAGTATATGAAATAAATCGTTACTAATAAAAGAAAGATTCCGGAAGCCAAGATCTAGGAGTACCGACTATACCATGCTCCATTAATAGAAACTATGTTGAAACTACTTTATGTGATCTTGGAGACGGTGTTACTATTATGCCTTTCTCTTTGTACCGTAGACTTTATTTGAATAAGCCGACACCTACTAAAATTTCTTTGCAAATGGCTGATAAATCAACTGCTATACCCATTGGTATTTTTGAGGCATGGCCCCCCTATACCTCCACCGACCTCAACTCCAACTCCATACATTCACTTTCGGGGAGAAAAAAAATCAAAGAAAAGGATTCATCGCATTTTACAATACGGAGCCACCGCCAAGCCCTGTTCTTCCATGGGAGGACAGATCTGGAGTTCGTTCGGGGCTCCGGAGAGGGAAATCCATCGCCATCATCATCATCATCAACCATCCTCCATCGCCAATTTCATGATGCTCACCACTGTTCGTGAGTAATTCCATCGTAGGCTTGCTGTACCGTGATGGGTTGGATGAGATTTACCATGTAATCGAGTTAGTTTTCTTAGGGTTTGATCCCTAGTATCCACTATGTTCTATGATTGATGTTGCTATGACTTTGTTATGCTTAATGCTTGTCACTAGAGCCCGAGTGCCATGATTTCAAATCTGAACCTATTATGTTTTCATTAATATATTTGTGTTCTTGATCCGATATTGCAAGTTATAGTCACCTACTACGTGTTATGATCCGGCAAGCCCGGAATGACAATAGTTGGGACCACTCCCGGTGATGACCGTAGTTTGAGGAGCTCATGTATTCACTAAGTGCTAATTCTTTGGTCCGGTACTCTATTAAAAGGAGGCCTTAATATCCCTTAGTTTACAATAGGACCCTGCTGCCACGGGAGGGTAGGACAAAAGATGTCATGCAAGTTTTCCATAAATCACGTATGACTATATTCGGAATACATGCCTACATTATATTGATGAAATGGAGCTAGTTTTGTGTCACCCTATGTTATAACCATTGCATGAATGCCATCTGACATAATTATCCATCATGGATCCCTTGCCTACGAACTTTTCACATATTGATCTTTGCTTCGTTACTTCTCCATTGCCACTGTTACGATTGTTACAAAACTGCTACTATTACTTTTACCACCGTCATCATTACTTCCATACTACTTTGCTACTAAATACTTTGCTGCAGATATTATGGTTGAATTCACAACTTAGCTTCTAATACTCGAAGAATATTCTTTGTCTCCCCTTGTGTCGAATCAATAAATTTGGGTTGAATACTCTACCCTCGAAAACTGTTGCAATCCCCTATACTTGTGGGTTATCACTCCCCCGCCGGTTCCAGCAAACCTCATGGCCGGATGTAGCATCTGCAGTTCCTGGTCCCAGCATCTGGACTGGTAGCTCCCGATTCTGCGCCATAACCTCGGGCATTGACCCTTCTACCTATTGGGAAACGTAGCATCTAATTCAAAAAAATTCCTATGCTCACGCAAGATCTATCTAGGAGATGCATAGCAACGAGAGGGGGAGAGTGTGTCTACATACCCTCGTAGACCGAAAGCCAAAGCGTTTGACAACGCGGTTGATGTAGTCGAACTTCTTCTCGTTCCGACCGATCAAGCATTGAACGTACGGCACCTCCGAGTTCTGAACACGTTCAGCTCGATGACGTCCCTCAAACTCTTGATCCAACAAAGTGTCGAGGAAGTAGATGAGTTCCCTCAACACGACGGCGTGGTGATGGGATGGTGATGTGATCCGCGCAGGGCTTCGCCTAAGCACTATGAGAATATGACCAGAGGCGTAAACTTTGGAGGGGGGCGCCGCACACGGCTAACAATTGTTGGTGTGTGTTCTAGCGCCCCCCCCCCCACATATATATAGGTTGGAGGGGATGAGAGGAAGCCAAGGGGGCGCCCCAAGTAGGAGGAATTCTACTTGGGGTCCTCCCCAACTCGGCCTCCCTCCTTTCCTTTTTACTGGAGGGGGAAAAGGGAAGGGAGAAGAGGGAAGAGAGAAAGGAAGGGGGGATCGAACCCCCCTTTTCCTTTTCCAATTCAGATAGCTTCCATAGGGGGGGGGCGCCACCCCTTGTGGGTTGGTGTGCTCTCCTCTCATGGCCCATATGGCTCATATCTTTCCCTCGGGGGTTCCAGTAACCCCCCGGTACTTCGGTATATACCCGATACTACCCAGAACACTTCCAGTGTCCGAATATAATCATATATATATGTAGGACAACACTATTCTAATCCCAGAATTAGAATAGTTATTTGGATCACAGCAGCCCAGGCCCGACGAGGATGTTCCCGAACTCCCGAACCGGGCAGTGACAGCAAAAAAGAAAGAAAACACAACCATCCATCCCTGCCTCCTGCACCTCTGACTCTCCCCCGATCCCCCATCTAGGCTACTGCCGCCGCCACCTACCCCTGTGCGGCCGCGTCCACCTGCACCAGGGCACCGCCACCTGCCCCGTGCGACCGCCTCCACCTGCCCCAGGGCGCCGCCGCAGCTGCCACCTGCCTCGCTCGGCTGTCGCCTCCTTCCTGCTCCTCTTCGGCCAGAAGCGCTGGTCGATCGCACCTCCCAAGAGCGCCTCCCACCGACGGCCCCACCCCCAATGCTCCTCCCGCCGCCGCCGGGGATCCTCGAACACCATCAACCTTGCGCGTAGTCCTTGGCCGCCTGTCCATGCAGTCCCCTGCTTGCTGCCGACGCGGATCCAGTCAACTCCTTCTTTTCCTCTAGCGATCCCTTCCCTTTGTTGCCATCATTTTGCTTGCATGCTGGATTTGATTCGTTCCATACTGACCGTAGTAGTGGTACATGCGTGCATGCGTGCGCACACTCAATGTTTGGCTCCTCGCCAAAGCAGAGCCGCTGGTACGCATACTCGTCATGCCGTCGTGGAGCTGCACTTCGACGATGTATCTCCCGTGCATCCCCGATGTAAGCTCTCTGGCCATAATTGATCGTGAAGCCATGAAATCACTCTCGTGTTAACATCTGATTTTGTCCTTATTTGTTTTGATCTATTATTTGAACAACAGGGGAGGAGGACGAGAAGCCATCAACCTCCACGAGCTCACCCTCAGCGCCATCCTCCGACTTCCACGCCCCCACCTCACCGTGCTTCACCTACAACGTCCACGATGGCAAGGCTCTTACAATGGACACGGTGGAGGAAGAGGACGAAGAGACGGCCGACAAGTTCATCTTGGAGCAGATCTCATCGTGGGAGAGGATCGTAGGGGACATCTACAAGATCCCCGGGATGGTGTAGTTGGACATGTCAGAATCCGGGCAACAATGGAGGGGGCTCAAGCCTGAGGTCAGGGAGATCGGCGCCAGCATTGAGACCCTCATCTGCAATGGGAGAAGTGCTTAGCTTTGGGTTCAATCTTGCGGTGTCCTTTCCCAGTGACAGCAGGGGCAGCAAGGCACGTATTGTATTGTTGCCATCAAGGATAAGAAGATGGGGTTTATATCATATTGCTCGAGTGTATCCCTCTACATCATGTCATCTTGCCTAATGCGTTACTCTGTTCTTATGAACTTAATACTCTAGATGCATGCTGGATAGCGGTCGATGTGTGGAGTAATAGTAGTAGATGCAGAATCGTTTTGGTCTACTTGTCGCGGACGTGATGCCTATATACATGATCATGCCTAGATATTCTCATAATTATGCACTTTTCTATCAATTGCTCGACAGTAATTTGTTTACCCACCGTAATACTTATGCTATCTTGAGAGAAGCCACTAGTGAAACCTATGGCCCCCGGGTCTATTTTCCATCATATAAGTTTCCAATCTATTTTAGTTTGTAATCTTTACTTTCAATCTATATCATAAAAATACCAAAAATATTTATCTTATTATCTATATCAGATCTCACTTTTGCAAGTGGCCGTGAAGGGATTGACAACCCCTTTATCGCGTTGGTTGCAAGGTTCTTATTTGTTTTTTTGATAGGGAAGACAGTAGGGGGAAAACTCCTACTGTAATATCATATATCTATATAAATGGGGGGGGGGGTTTACATAGACATATCAGATTACAACACATCACCTTATGGAAGCAACCAAACCTAATGTGTGGCTACTCGACCAGTTTTAAAAAAGAAAAGTATGCTATACAATAGAAGTGCACAAGGTGACCAGAGCAGCTCTATGTGCTGCTTTAACTCTATGTTGCAGAAGAGACTAGTCTTCTTTGAACCGTGTGAGCCAAGTTCCAATACCGAGGGCCAGGCCTTTGAAGTGTTGGTTGTTTCCCTACTTCCAAATACTTCACACTGTGGTTAGGAATGTTCCATAGAAGAATGGGTTCGGCCAGCTTTCCTTGGTGTGTTGCAGAAGATCGAGGCACAGGAGAAAGTTGGCCAAGTTATGTTGAGTCTCGCCCAACAGCTTTGGCTAAAAGGGCATGAGAAGATCATGTGATCCACTATCTCCTCGACATGGTGGTTACAGAGGCCGCAGTTAAAATTGTTGCCAATATTGTAATGCCTCCTCTTCAACATGTTGCGTGTGTTGAGTCTATCATGGAACATGAGACAACCAAAAACTTTGATTTTCATAGTGCATCTAGACTTTCGAGGAGATCAGGAGGGAGACCGTCTGTGACATGCTCACCTCACACTGTACATTTTCACCAACATCTTGTTGACCAGATAGAGAAATAGAGTCTTGATGTGAGCTTGTGGGGGTGGTTAAAAATTTACTAGTGCTAGTAACTGATTTTGTTCCCCGGCTCCAAAGTCTTGGTCTGATCTGTGCTTGGGGACTTGCTGGGTTCCATGTTGTTCATTCCACAAAAAGAAAAGGTAATCCTAGTAGTGCAATGGTTTTTGTAGGCGGGGACAAAAGATTTGTCTCATCAATTAATCAAGCAGAAGACCACGTCCAATGGTTGCCAACGTGTTGGGCTGCTGGAGATCGTCTGACGTATACTTGTGTTTGCCAACATGCTGTCCAACAGTCCACTAGTGCGCCATCAGCTGGTCGCCCAACGCCGCTCCTCACGCCCAAGCGTCGCCGTGGTTGACCGAGCGGTGCCGCCAGGGGTTCCAGCGACCTCCTAAAGCAGCATCACACGCCGCTGGGCCTCCCATGACCTTCCTCCTCCTACTGCTTCCTCTTGCCTTGGATGATTGAAGTATGTGAGTCCAAATTTTACAGTGGCAGATCACACAACATGTTTTGACGGATACTGAAGTTCGGAGTGAATGGGCATTAAAGTTTAGAGATGTATTTTTCATTACATTCAGAGATGGTTTTTCCCTATTTTTTCATTTCTTAGCTCCTTGATTTCTTAGATAAAATTCTAAGATCGGCATTTCGTTAACTGAAGCCTCTGGTCTCATGTGTGTACTAAAAAACATTTGGCTCAGTATACTCTGCATCCTTGAAATACTTGAACCTGATATATACTGCTAAGTGATTGATCATGTGTGTACTAAAAAACATTTGGCTCATATATATTGCTAAGTGATTGATCATGTAGATTGACAAAAGAACAGAGAAGAGAAGTGAGTTCTAAAGCTGTTTCCAAAAATATGTGTGTTCAAAAAAGATGTTGATACACAAAAAAAAATTGTGGATGAGAAGTTCAATTTTTGTAAGGTTCAATGTGTGAACAAGCTGCGGGATTTGCTATTGTGCATATGAACTTTCTGGCAACCATGCTTGTCGGCGTCACTGGCACTTGCTTGTACTAATGCGTGACATATTTGGCTTAAAAATTTGTTTTTGCGAAGGTCAAGATGTTGTGTTGCAGAAGGTCAAGTGTGTATTGTATATGTGTGTGTGCGTGCGTTTTTTTAAATGCATACCTTCATTGCAAAACAGTATGTTCATTCTTTGATGTGAGGATGGTTCCCCGTGCAAAAGGATTGCTAAAGAAATTTCTATTTCCTTTATAGTGTTGTGTTTTTCTTAGAAGAAAAGAAAAAGAGAATTTCGGTTTCTAATGATGACTTGGTTCAAAGTGCAAACCAATTGAAAAACTCTACAAGTTCGGCTACCAAAAATGACCAACATTTCTTATGTAAAAAAATTCACTCTATTTTTTGAGCTCTGCATGAGAACTTTATGCTCTTTCAGATGTGTGCATTCGTATTTGTGTAAATACATGTAGCACACGAAGTGTGTGTGTGTGTGTGTGTGTGTGTGTGTGTGTTGTGTGTAATTTTCTTGAATTTCAATAGAATGCGAAGTTCATGTTTCAGAAATTCTTAAATTCACATGTACCACATACTGAAGAAATTCATCAATGAAAAAAAGGACAACCTAGGCCGTTTCACCAATAGCAAAAAATGCCTCAAAATGTCATGACAAATAAAAACTTCATAAGATATGGCATAATATTTTCGTAGAAAGTGGAAAACCCCATACTTTTGTTTTGTATGTTTAATTTTAAAAAGTGGAGCAGTTTGATATTTATTTGAAAACTCGGTTTTTTCAATTACCAAAGAATAAAACTAATAAGTTCAATTCTAAATAATGAAGAAGTTTGATGTTTCTAACAAAACACCAATTTTCACATTTCTAAAAAACACACCATGAATTTCAAAAAAAAAAGTTAGAGCGGTTTGATGTCTATAAAAAACTTAGATTTTTCAGTTACTAAAGCGAAATAGAGAGAAGTTCAAATTCATAACTGCCAGAAGTTCATGTACTGCATGGTGTGCATTTCGTATGAGAAAAAAGAATAAAAAGGCAAAATCTAAATATTTAGTTGCTCGAAGTTCAAGTGACCTGCCCGAAAAAGTTCAAAAAAGGATTTTCCCCATTACTAACAAATAAAACTAAGAAGTTCAAATTTAAAAAATGGTGAAGTTCGATGTCTATAAAAAATCCTGATTTTTCTCATAATTTTTCCCATTATTAACAAAAAAACCAAGAAGTTCAGTTCGAAAATATCCAAGAAGTTGTACGATGTTTTTTACAAAATTAGGATTTTTTTTCTGTTACAAATGAATAACACCAAGAAGTCCAGATTGAAAAACCCAAGAAGTTCATTTTAAAAAATACAATAGTTCAATGTATATGAAAAACTCAGATTTTCCTTGATACTAAATAATAAACCAAGAAGTTCAATTTCAAAAAATGGAGCAGTTCAATATTTATCACAAAAACTTAAATTTTTCCTATTGCTAACGAATAAACCAATAAATTCAGTTCGAAATAACAAATAAGTTGTATAATGTTTATTAAAAAACTAAGATTTTTTCCGTATAAAATTCAAATAAAATTCTTTACTCAAAATATAAAAAGGTGAAGTTCAAATTGAAATAACAGAGAAGTTCGGAGTTTATTAAAAGCTAGGATTTACCTGTTCAAAAAATAAAAAACACAACGCCATTTTTTGCACTTTTAAAAACAACTCATAAATGAAAATGGTTGCTAGAAGTTCAAGTGCTTGGCGAGGAAAGGTTTAAAAAATTCTTGTGAGAGAGGTTCACCGTGTATTTAGATGTCCAAAATACATAAAAAATATGTTATTGTTTGTGTTTTAAATTAATCCTCTCAAACCAGAGAGAAGTTCAAAGTGATAACAACCGGAAGTTTGCATACTACGTGGTGTGTATTTCATATAAGAAAAATACAATGAAATGAAACAGAGTGAAGTTTAAACAGACTTGCCCCAGAAGTTCAACTACTTCACGCATTGTAAAAAAAACACGTCAAAAATAGAGTGAAGTTCAAACAGACATGCCCGAGAAGTTCAACTACTTCACGTAGTGCATTTCCATTCGCGATGAAGGCAGAAACCATGATATCATCATTTTCTAATTTATTTCAAAATGGCAGGAATATCATTCGTGTAAGTTTAAGTCCTCGGTCGGAGAAATTTTTAAAAAATATTGCGAGAGAGGTTTGTACAAAACGAATATCATTTGTGTAACACTCACGAATGGATGAGAAAATTACAAACGAAAATACGTCACATAAGTTCAACATGAAAACAGCAGGAAGTTCACCAACTACACTGAATGAATTTCAGATGAAAAACTTTTAAAATCGTCGCGAGTATGAAAAAATGATCAACACGGGAAAGTTGCATGTTTACAGCAGCTTTCCACCGGTATATCACTTGCTCAATTCCAGTGAGTGGATGGAGAGCTACGAGCAGTGGATGAAGAGCTACGAGCAAAAAATCACATGGAAAAACAAAGTGGAGTTCAAGTACACATGCCGAGAAGTTCAAGTTCTTCACGTGGTGCATTTTCGAAGAATCTGTTTCGTGATAAAGACAGAACAAATGATCTCACCATTTTCGAAATTACTTGAAAATGGCTAGGAATCAGAGAAGACCATCAACATGAAAAAGTTTCGCATTTTCCGTAGCTTTTCAGCGGTATACTATTTACCCAATTCTGATAAAGTTTGTAGAAATTATGGCAAAAATAAGCTTTTAGCCATTGTCAAAATTGACTTAAGACCATAAGGAATTGGGAGAAACAATATATATAAAAACTTTCGCATTTCCTCCAGCTTTCCAACGCCATATCATTTGCTGCATTCGGACATACGGTTAAAAAATTAGCTTGAAAATACAAACTCAATGGTACTTGTATCGTTTTCTAAATTAATTTGAAACTATTCAAAAGTAGGAAAAACTTTTAGCATGAAAAAGTAGCGCATTTCATGATCTTTCCAATGCCATATCACTTGCCTCTATTAGTTTAGCCGTTTAGAAATGGCATCGAAAATACGGACTCGGCTGTTCAGTTTGCGAAATTTTACGATTTTCCAAATTACTCTTTAACCATAGGGAATTAGAGAAACCTTTCAACATGTGGAAGGAGCGTTTTTGAAGCAGCTTTCCAATGCCATATTAGTTGCCTCATTCCGATAAACGGTTTAGAAATGCGATCGAAAATACGATTCACATTTTTTGTATGAAGAAAAAACGGTTTCCAAAGCTGCTCTTAAACCGCTTAAATTTTGCCCAAAATTTAACTTGGGTCGTGATACTGGTGTCCATAGATTTCCAACGGTATATCGCAAGCCCCATTTGGGCAATGTTGGCGGAAGTTCAACCTAGCACTGGAGAAGTTCAGGTCGAACAACTCAGGCAGTAAAATTGCAAAAAACGCAATTTCATCATGACCCGAGAACAAAATCCGCCAACGAGCTAGATTCCTATTTAAAACTGGTATTTAGTTGCTAAAAATGTTACTAGATTACGCTAACATCATATAGAACATGACTAACCAGAATAATTCGCGGGGGAAGCCACAATTGCGAAGATAGCCCGAAGGTCGGGTTCGTACAGAGGGAAGTTCAGGCGCGTTACTCAGGCAGTTCAGGTTGTGATCAGAATATTCTGATCCTGTGATCAGAATAGTGTTTATGTATATATATATATATATATATATATATATATCAATATTTACCTCTCAACCATTTCGAGACTCCTCGTCATGTGTGCGAACTCATCCAGAACTCCGAACAACATTCGGTCACCAAATCACATAACTCATATAACACTAAATCATCATTGAACGTTAAGCATGCGGACCCTACGGGTTCGAGAACTATGTAGACATGACCGAGACACCTCTCCGGTCAATAACCAATAGCGAAACCTGGATGCTCATATTGGCTCCTACATATTCTACGAATATCTTTATTGGTCGAACCATTATGACAACATACATAATTCTCTTTGTCATCGGTATGTTACTTGCCCGAGATTCGATCGTCGATATCTTCATACCTAGTTCAATCTTGTTACCGGCAAGTATCTTTAATCATTTCGGAATACATCATCCTACAACTAACTCATTAGTCACTTTGCTTGCAAGGCTTCCTATGATGTGCATTACTGAAAGGGCCCACAGATACCTCTCCGATACTGAGAGTGACAAATCCTAATCTCGATCTATGCCAACCCAACAAACACCTTAGTCGATACCTGTAGAGCATCTTTATAATCACCCAGTTACGTTGTGATGTTTGATAGCACACAAGGTATTCCTTCGGTATCCGGGAGTTGCATAATCTCATAGTCGAAGGAATATGTATTTGACATGAAGAAAGCAATAGCAATAAAACTGAACGATCAATATGCTAAACTAACGGATGGGTCTTGTACATCACATCATTCTCCTAATGATGTGACCCCATTTATCAAATGACAACTCATGTCCATGGTTAGGAAACTTAACCATCTTTGATTAACGAGCTAGTCTAGTAGAGGCATACTAGGGACACGGTGTTTTGTCTATGTATCCACACATGTATCAAGTTTCTAGTTAATACAATTCTAGCATGAATAATAAACATTTATCATGATATAAGGAAATATAAAATAACAACATTATTATTGCCTCTAGGGCATATTTCCTTCACTACCGCCGACACGCCGAAGCAGGCCGATCATTGATAACCCACAAGTATATGGGATCATGACAGTCTTTGAGGGTAGTATTTCACCCAAATTTATTGATTCGGCACAAGGGGAGCCAAAGAATATTTGCAAGTATTAGTAGTTGAGTTGTCAATTCAGCCACACTTGGAGAACTAAATATTTGCAGCAAAATGTTTAGTAGCACAGTAATATGATAGTTTGATAGCAGCGGTAACAACAGCAATAGTAACGGTAACAGTAACAATAGTAGGTTGTAGTGATCGTAGCAGCAACAGTAATGAACTAACTTAGCAAAGATCAATATGCGAAAAGCGTAGCCACCGGATCAGTGATGGGTAATTGTGTTGGATAATATTCATCATATAATAGTCACAACCTAGAGCGACACACAATAGCTCCAATTTATCAACGTAATGTAGTTATGTATGCCGTATATAGTCATATGTGCTTATAATAAGAACTTGCATGACATCTTTTGTCCTGCCCCCCCCCACCCCCATGGTAGCAGGGTCCATAAGGAAATCTAAGGGATATTAAAGGCCTCCTTTTGATAGAGATCCGGAACAAAGCATTAACACGAACTGAATACATGAACTCCTCATACTACGGTAATCACCCGAAAAAATCCCAATTATTATCACCTTGGGGTATGCAGATCATAACGTGTAACAGGTGCATAGAACTTGCAAGATAGGATCAAGAACTCAAATATATTCATGAAAACATAAATGGTTCAGATCTGAAATCATTGCACTCGGGCCCTAGTGACAGGCATGGAGCATAGAAAGTCATAGCAACATCAATCTCAAAACATAGTGGATACTAGGGATCAAAAGCCCTAACAAATTGACTCGATTACATGATTAATCTCATCCAACTCCATCACCGTCTGCAAGCCTACGAAGGAATTAATCACTCCCAATGGTGAGCATCATGAAATTGGTCATGAAGAATGGTTGGTGATGATGATGGCGATGCATCCCCCTCTCCGGAGCCCGAACGGACTCCAAATCAGCCCTCCGATGAAAAATAGGAGGTGGCAGTGACTTTGTATCGTAAAACATGATAAAACTTCTTCTTATATTTTTTCTCGGGATAAAGAAATTTATAGACTGAGATTTGGGTCAGTGGAGCCACATGGGCCCCACAAGGTTGTGACGCCCCCGATTTGACCGTACACTAATCATACATGCAAACGTGTACGATCAAGATCCGGGACTCATGGGAAGATATCAAAACACAACTCTACAAATAAAAATAAGTCATACAAGCATCATATTACCACCCAGGGGCCTCGAGGGCTCGAATACAAGAGCTCGATCATAGACGAGTCAGCAGAAGCAACAATATCTAAGTACAGACATAAGTAAACAAGTTTGCCTTAAGAAGGCTAGCACAAACTGGGATACAGATCGAAAGAGGTGCAGTCCTCCTGCCTGGGATCCTCCTAAACTACTCTTGGTCGTCATCAGCGGGCTGCACGTAGTAGTAGGCACCTCCCGAGTAGTAGTAGTCGTCATCGACAGTGGCATCTGGCTCCTGGACTCCAACGTCTGGTCGCAGCAATCGGGTATATGAAAGCGGAAAAGGGAGAGTAAAGCAACCGTGAGTACTCATCCAAAGTACTCGCAAGCAAGTGGCTACACTACATATGTATGCATTGGTATCAAATGGAAAAGGGGTATCATATGTGGATTGAACTGCAGAATGCCGGAATAAGAGGGGGATAGCTAGTCCCGTCAAAGACTACGCTTCTGGTAACCTCCATCTTGCAGCAGAAGAAGAGAGTAGATGGTAAGTTAACCAAGTATCATCGCATGGCATAATCCTAACCGATGATCCTCCCCTCGTCGCCCTGTGAGAGAGCGATCACTGGTTGTATCTGGCACTTGGAAGGGTGTGTTTTATTAAGTATCCAGTTCTAGTCGTCATAAGGTCAAGGTACAACTCCAAGTCGTCCTGTTACCGAAGATCACGGCTATTCGAATAGATAAACTTCCCTGCAGGGGTGCACCACATTTCCCAACATGCTCGATCCCCTTTGTCCGGACACACTTTCCTGGGTCATGCCCGGCCTCGGAAGATCAACACGTCGCAGCCCTACCTAGGCACAACAGAGAGGTCATGTCACACCCTAGCTAGTCATGCATTAGAGTGCTGCATCATGTTTACTCTTTCATCAGAAACTTGAAATGGGGATGACAGAACCCCCAGTCCCCTCTGAAACCAACTAGGGTTTACTAAAATAATTTTCAATGAACCTGAAATGCCCTTCTAAAATGCCCATCATTTTTGCCTTGGTTCAGAACCTCTGCCAAAAGTGGTGCACATTTTCCTAGGCCATCCTAGGGTTTTGAATTAAATCATAGCTATTTGAATTTGGGCATTTAAAATAATATGAAATATTTAAATGCTCAAATATCTCCAAACTAAAATGTTTCATGTTGGAAATAATCCAACTATGAGCCAGGAGTAGTTTGGTGATTTTTGGAGTTGCCTAGGTATTTTATTTAATTCAACAAAGTTGCAGATATATTAAATAAAACCAGAAAACAGAAAATAAATAAAGGGAGAAGCTTACCTGGGCTCCTCCCTGTGCGGCCCAGCCCAGCCGGCCCAGCACTGTGCTGGCCCGTGCCAGCCAGCTGCTTCCCCTCGCCAGAGCAGGCAGGGAGGTGAGCATGGCGCGCCCGAGCTCGCCACGCACCACCCAGCCTCTCTGCATCGCCCTGGTCGCCGTTGCGCCGCGTGGATCGTCTTCTGGTCGTCGCCCCGACCTCGCCGACACCCCATTCACTCTCCCCCGGCTCTCCCTCGCTCTCTCTCTCTCTCACGGCCGAAGCTCACCGTCGCCGCCGTTCGCCTTAGCCACCGTCCCCGACCACCCCTCGCTCCCCCGACCAGCTCAGGAGCTCCGCCTCGACTCCCTCTTCCTCCCCACCGCTCCACGAGTCCCCGGAAGCCCTGCATCGCCGCCACGTCGCCGTTCCCCTCTTCGGGCTCCGATCACCGTCGCCGACGAATTCGCCGTCTCCAGCGCGTCCCCGAGCCCGTTTCGACGCCCACTGCAACCGCGGTGAGCTACGCCACCGTTTCCCCCTTCTTCCCTGCTCTCTCCCGACCCCTAGGCCCTAGCCCCACCGCGGCCGAAAGCTTCACGCCGCTGGCGATGTCGCCGTAGCGCCCAACCGAGCTCACCATCGTGCTCCACATCTCACTAGGAGCACGTAGCACGCACCAACGCTACCCCAAACCCCCTGCAACACCCTTCCCGTGCACGACCGAACCCCGGCGGCCGCAACCGAGCTCGCCGCCGTCGACTCCGGCCACCCCGACCCCAACGGACTCCGCCAAGAGCCGCGGGTCGTCCTCAGCTTCACTCCGGAGGCCTCCGCGGTTCATTTGGTGGCCGAAACGACCAAAACCACTATCGCCACCGCACTGATGGTCGCCGCCGGCCAGAACTCCGGCGAGCTGACGTGGCCTAGTTAATTAGCCACTAACCCACCACCTACTGACGCTGACAAGTGGGCCCCAGGGCTTAGTCAAAGCTAACCAGCCCGGGTCAACACGGGATTAGCCCCTGTGTCACTGACGTGTGGACCCCACACGTCAGGTTTGACCCGAGCCAGCCCTGTTGACCTGCTGATGTCACTGTGACGTCAGGCTGACGCAGTAAATGATATTTCTGGATTTAAATTAAATCAGGAAATTCCAGAATATTAATTAAACTTCAAAAATTCATAACTTTTATTCTGTAACTCCAAATTGGACAAATTATATATGAAAAATGATCAGAAAAATCCAATCTATCCATCTGTACTATTTTCATGCATGATCAAACAAGTTAAATTGATGTTTCAAACAGAACAAGAAAAGGCACTTTAAAAGGCCATATTTGAATTTGGAATTTGAATCTTTGATTCAAATTTGCTCAAACACTTCTGGCTTTAGTTGCATTAGCCCAACACACTCATATTGCCATGTTTCATGCATGCATCATATTGTTGCACATTGTTTGGTGATGCCTGTGTATCGTTATCCTTTGCGACAGGATCTGTCCCCGAGGAGTACCGTGACTACCCTAACGAAGAACCGTATCCGTGCAACGAACCATCAGGCAAGCAACCAACCATTTGATCATATCGATACAATCCCATGTTCTCGCTCCTGCTCTCTTTTACTGCATTAAGACAACGCGATTCAAACTGCTGTGTGCTACGGTAGTTGAACCCATTTCCTCTGCATGACCTGTCATTGCCACAGTAACTAGATGAAACCCACTAGCATGTGTAGGAGTTGATTGAGCCCTATGTATGTGTTGTTCCTACCTTGCTATGCCTGCTATGCTTAGAGTCGTGTCAGGTCTGGTTCATCTGGGTGATGGGCTAGAGTGAAATGATTATGTCGGTAATGAGAGTGGTGTGGTGAACACGATTTGGTAAAGGTATCGATGAGAGGCCATGTAGGAGTACATGGTGGGTTGTTTCATTGAAGCCGACCTTAAGCACTGAGATCTGTATGTGTGATTTAAGATTCAGCTACTACCATGCATTGGGCCCGAAACCAATGGACCCTCTCGACTTCTTATTCACCCTAGTTCTCCGTCCAGGAGTTGCAAGTAGTTTCTGGTGTTTGTAGCCTACTGGAGGCCGTGGACAGCGCTGACCGTAGGGGTGGGCTGTGATGCGGTAGGTACGTGGCACGGTGTACCGAATACCCGTTAGGTATCTCGGGAACCCTGTTCACATCGTTCGGGGCCGTATGGGAAACCTCGGCCGGACTCCCTGCGGATGGAACCTGAATAGGCGATAAACCTGGACTGGAGGCTTAGGTGATTAGGTAGGTCGTGGCCGACACCCACGTTGGGCTTCCGCTTGAAGGTTGCCGAGTACATGTCGTGTAAACGACGGTAAGTGGTGAGAGCGTGTATGAAGAAGTACTCCCTGCAGGGTTAACATGATCTATTCGAATAGCCGCGTCCGCGGTAAAGGACTACTTGGTTGCCTATACAGTTCATAGACAAGTAAATGGAAACTGATAAAAGCCTCAAGATAAGTGTGAGTGCCGAGGATGGCTCTTCCGTAGGAAGACGGAGGTGGATCCTCGGTAGTGTATTGAAGTGGTGAATAGTGGACTCGTGTGCGCAAAACTGTTTCAAATGGAGTATCGTAGGATAGTCTAGCCAA
Source organism: Triticum aestivum (assembly GCF_018294505.1). Taxonomy (NCBI): domain Eukaryota; kingdom Viridiplantae; phylum Streptophyta; class Magnoliopsida; order Poales; family Poaceae; genus Triticum; species Triticum aestivum. The sequence continues at coordinate 278,685,493 of NC_057800.1, read as the reverse complement.
GAGTCAAAGCTGGCTTGCTGCAATAACTCCACCAACCCTTCTTGATACTATGCATGTATGTAGGATCTGATGTAAGTCTTGCTGAGTACCTTTGTACTCATGTTGCTATAATCTACATTTTTACAGAAGACGCTGCAACCCCTTCTGATGGGTTCTATGTAGACGTTGACATCAACGAGTAGGCTAAAGACCCAGGTGGTGACCCTGAGCTTGTGAAGGACCACATAGTATAGCCAGGCTTTCCAAGCCTCTTTTATTTTACTAGTTGTCTGTACTCAGACAAGTTACTTCCGCTGTTGGCTTGTATGAATGTATGACTTGTATGTTGGGTCGTGAGACCCGTACCTTTGTGTGTATGTTATGTATGGCTCACTGAGCCTTAAATAAAGTACTTGTGTCGTAGAGTCATGTTGTGATGCTTCGTTGTATTTGCACATATCGAGCATATTGTGTGTATGATTGAAATGCTTGGTATGTGTGGGATCTGACTATCTAGTTGTTTATCTTTAGTAGCCTCTCTTACCGGGAAATGTCTCCTAGTGTTACCGCTGAGCCATGGTAGCTTGCTACTGCTCTGGAACACTTAGGCTGGCCGGCATGTGTCCTTCTTCGTTCCTGTGTCTGTCCCTTCGGGGAAATGTCACGCTTTGAGTACCGGAGTCCTGTTAGCCCGCTACAGCCCGGTTTACCGGAGTCCTGCTAGCCCAGTGCTACAGCCCGGACCCACTTGCTGATGACCGACACGTTCGAAGCTGGGTCATGGATGCCTGTCCCTGTAAGTCTGTGCCACTTTGGGTTTACGACTAGTCATGTCAGCCCGGGCTCTTTATCATATGGATGCTAGCGACACTATCATATACGTGAGCCAAAAGGCGCAAACGGTCCCGGGAAAAAGGTAAGACGACACCCGTGGGGATACCGTGCGTGAGGCCGCAAAGTGATATGAGGTGTTACCAGCTAGATCGATGTGACATCGAGTCGGGGTCCTGACAGCGTTGGCATCAGAGCCGGACTGCCTGTAGGTTCTCCAAGCCAAACTGGTCGATGTTGAGTCTAGAAATTCTTTAGTTATATGTAGGGGAATTGTTTGTGGGTTGGAACGTAAGGCTCTTTTACTCCTTATACCTTATGACTTTCTGATCTGAGTCAGTCCATTCTTCCACCGGGGGTTAAGGAATTAGGATCTGTTCTCTCTATCAGGATCACGTGTTACTAATCAGTAGTACCTTATAAGTTTGATGGTTATCAGCCTAGTTCAGTTCTACTACCACATTATGTTGTAGGAATGGTTTCAAGACTTGATATGATGATGTTGAGTGTGTACGAAATCCTTTGTCAAATGTCTCAATATCCTTTTTGAGCATTTACAGCTGTTATGCTGCCGAAATTTTGCTAGAAATTCTAATGCCTTTGCATTATGATTATGCTTTCAGATGGCCACTCGCGACCTCAATCAAGTGGTTCGCCTGACTCGATGCCTAGATGTACCCGGCCATACTGCTAAGTTGGTCAGGGTAATGACTGAGGCTGGATACCGCTGGTATCCTGAGTACACGGTCGAAGAGCAATTCCGAGACTTTAATCAAAGCCAGTATCTCTGCACTGTCAGGATATTTCCATCTTATCCTGGATCCACTGAGCCTCTTCACTGCTCCTATGGACTCGGGGTTACTATCGAGATGGCTGTGCAGGATGCCGCCTACTCTATGATGACCATTATGCGAGTCAGATCTGGGTTATTTCGGGACTCTGACTTCCGGTATATGCCAGGATCACTTCCGGGAGCACAAGGGTATCTCCAGGCTATCTATGCTGACTCCACTCAGGAGGATTCACGGACTCGCACCACTGCTGAGATGCTCGAGGATAAGGACCGTGAAAATCGGGCCTTAAGGTTAGAGCTCTTCAATACCCGTGCCGACCACTGGGCCACTTTGACTCGGTTCGCACCGGCGGTGCAAGCTGGATATTCAGATATGCGCGATCTCTATCCAGTGAGATCTGCTCTGCCGGACGTGATGGTTTGGCGTGATGTAGGAGGCATCACCCCACCTCGCGGTCCCCGTAGGCCACCGTTTGTTGGTCCAAGGCCTCATCCTAGCCCCTATGGTCCACAAGCTCCGCGAGATCGTCTGTTTCCGGATGAACATGTTGAGCTTCCAGGCTATGGAGGTGACTTCTACGAGGACTACTACGGATCGGTCTGAGTTAGTAGTAGTATCACTAGTTCGCACTAGCTGTGTCGTCTGTTGTCCTGCGTGTCTCGTGGGATATGACCTAGTTTGTACTCTTTCCGGAGATGTAGAAAAATAATGTATAGGAGCTTGGGATGCCTCCGATGAGATGTAATCCTCTTTTCACCGTATTAGTACTTGCTTGGTCTTGTACTAAACCTGTATGGTGTGTATGACGATGGAATAAAGAAGCAGTTTCTGTATCTACCATGTCATACGGATGATCATCTTGCATTCCGAATTATTCCTTACATTATGTATCCTATGTCGGAATTTTATCATTCTGACTAAATCATTGTCTTGTTTACCTAGGATGGTCAACACGCGCGCTAACCCTGCTTCCCAAGAGCAGGCCGAAGGCAGTGAAGCCAGAAATGAACATCTGCCTCAACCTCCTTCACTAGCCGAGGTTATGATGGAAGCTGAGAGAAACAAGCGGGAGACAAACCGTTTGTTGGAGCGTATTGAACAGAACACAGCACACCATCAGAGGGCTAACGTGGTGTCACTCAGTGATTTTATCAAATTGCATCCACCCACGTTCCACCACTCCGTCGAACCTCTCGACGCTGATGACTGGCTTCGCAGTATCTCTCACAAACTGCGTTCCGCGCTGGTAGCGGAGGCTGACAAGGTCACCTTTGCTGCATATCATCTTGAAGGCCCCGCCAGTCTATGGTGGGAGAATTATGGAGCTATGCGCCCAGCGGGCCATGTCACTACTTGGGCTGAGTTCAGTGAGGCTTTCCGTGAACATCACATTCCGGAGGGTCTCATGGACCGTAAGCGTGAAGAATTTTGCAATTTCACCCAAGGCCGACTTTCTGTGGATGTCTATAGCAGGGAGTTTGGTAATCTTGCACGATATGCAACCGAGGAAGTTTCTACTGACGCCAAGAAGCAAGCAAGGTTCCGCAAGGGCCTTAGTCCTGAGCTTCGCCGCGACCTCCGTCTGCATGAGTGCACATCCTTTTCGAAACTTGTCAACAAAGCCATCAGTGCTGAAACTGGTCAGACTGACTACGACGCAACACGCAAGCATGGACGTGACATGGGTTCCTCATCCGGTGCTGGTCCTCAGAAGCGCCGCGTGTGGGTACCCAACACCGCCCTGCCACCCAGGTTCACACCGAGGCCATCCTTCCAGGCGCCTCGCCCCGCTCAACAGTCTGCTCCAGCCAAGCCCTATGGGGGTCCAACCAATAATGCTCCTCCACGTACCAGTTCCGTGACTTGTTTCAAGTGTGGGGAATCTGGTCACTATATGCGGGAGTGCCCCCAGACCAACCCCAATCAATCTGCTAAAGCTGTTGGCCGTGGCAAGCCGACAGGGAAAGTATTCCACGCTAAACCGGTCACCGCTTCACGTGGCCAGGTCAATTGTATCTCTGCCGAAGAAGCTCAAGAAGATCCCAACGTCGTTCTCGGTACGCTTCTTGTTAATTGCCACCCGGCATCTGTTCTTTTCGATACAGGAGCCTCTCATTCTTTTATATCTGAAAATTATGCTCGTTTGCATAACGTTGCATTCTGTGACTTGCCATCCTCCATGGTAATTCAAACTCCGGGATCCAAATGGCAAACTTCTAGAGTAAGCCATGGAAATGAAATCCAAGTCGATAGACTTGTTTTCCTCGCATCTTTGATAGCCCTTAAATCTTCAGATATTAATATCATTTTGGGTATGGACTGGATGTCAGCTCATCAAGCCAAAATTGATTGCTTCTCTAGGACCGTTCAACTCACCCATCCTTCGGGGAAGATAGTCAATGTTTTGACTCGAATCGCCAAGCGACAATTATATTCTCTTAACGCCAGCCCTTTGCCAGACCTTGAGGACGTTTCGGTAGTCCGTGACTTTCCGGATGTCTTTCCAGAGGAATTGCCAGGTGTTCCACCTGACAGGGATGTTGAGTTCGTAATAGACCTCATCCCCGGAACCGTTCCGATTGCTAGAAGACCTTACAAAATGGCACCCCTAGAACTAGCCGAGCTTAAGAAACAACTCGATGAATCCTTGAAAAAGGGTTTCATCCGACCTAGCTCATCTCCGTGGGCTTGCCCCGTCCTATTCGTCAAGAAGAAAGATGGTACGGACCGGATGGTTGTAGATTACCGACCTGTCAATTTGGTCACAATCAAAAACAAATATCCACTTCCCAGGATCAACGACCTGTATGATCAGCTCGCTGGATCCTCAGTCTTCTCTAAGATGGATTTGAGGTTGGGCTACCATCAAATCAAAATCAGAAACGGGGACATTCCTAAAACGGCCTTTGTTACTCGTTATGGCCAATACGAGTACACCGTCATGTCCTTCGGATTAACCAACGCTCCAGCCACTTTTTCTCGGTTAATGAACTCAATCTTCATGGAGTATTTGGATAAATTCGTCGTAGTTTATCTCGATGATATACTCATCTACTCCAAGAACGAGGAAGAACATGCCGAACATCTAAGGCTAGTGTTGAAGAAACTTCGAGAGCATCGCCTTTATGCCAAATTTTCTAAATGTGAATTCTGGTTATCAGAAGTGACCTATCTGGGTCATGTAATATCTGGTAAAGGTATTGCTGTTAACCCTGAGCGAGTTCAAGCCGTCCTTGATTGGACTCCACCCGAATCGGTCAAGCAAGTTCGGAGTTTTCTAGGCTTAGCGAGCTATTGCCGTCGCTTTGTCGAGAACTTCTCCAAGGTTGCCAAACCTCTAACCGAACTCCTCAAGAAAGATAAGAAGTTCGAATGGACTCCACAATGTGAGCACAGTTTTCAGGAACTGAAAAGACGCCTGACCTCTGCTCCCGTGCTGGTACCGCCAGACTTCTCCAAGGACTTTGTTATCTACTGCGACGCCTCGCGACAAGGACTAGGTTGCATTCTTATGCAAGATCGACACGTAATTGCTTACGCTTCACGGCAATTGCACCCACATGAGGAGAATTATCCTACTCATGATTTAGAACTTGCAGCCGTAGTCTATGCACTTAAGACCTGGCGACATTACCTTCTCGGTAATCGTTGCGAAATATTTACTGATCACCAAAGTCTGAAGTACATCTTCACCCAACCGGATCTGAATCTCAGGCAAAGACGTTGGGTTGAATTGATCACAGACTTCGACTTAGGGATAACCTATACCCCAGGGAAAGCCAACGTCATGGCTGATGCGCTAAGTCGTAAATCTTATTGTAACAACCTGATGTTACAACGAAGTCAACCGCTTCTCCATGAGGAATTTCGAAAGCTTAACCTTCACATTGTTCCTCAAGGTTTTCTCTCCACCTTGGTGGCAAAACCTACCCTTACGGATCAAATTATCAAAGCACAGAAGGTAGATCCGGGAATCTCCCGCATCAAGAGAAACATTCAGAAGGGAATTGCGAATTGCTTCTCCGTTAATGATCAAGGAGTCGTATACTTCGGGGATCGACTAGTGGTTCCCAAGGTGCGTAACCTGAGGCGATTGATCCTTAAGGAAGCTCATGAATCTCCTCTCACCATTCATCCCGGTAGCACAAAAATGTATCAGGACCTACGCCAGAGGTTCTGGTGGACTAGGATGAAGAGAGAAATTGCTCAGTATATTGCAAATTGCGACGTCTGTCGTCGTGTAAAAGCAGAGCATCAACGGCCTGCTGGCACCCTTCAACCCTTAGCTATTCCTGAATGGAAATGGGATAAAATTGGTATGGATTTCATTACCGGTTTTCCCAGAACCAAAAGAGGGAATAATGCTATTTTCGTCGTGGTCGATCGTCTTTCCAAAGTAGCTCATTTCTTACCTGTTCGTGAGAGTATAACCGCTAGCCAACTGGCAGACTTATACATCTCCCGAATAGTGTCCCTCCATGGTGTTCCTTTGGAAATCAATTCGGATCGAGGAAGTCTTTTCACCTCTCGATTTTGGGAAAGTTTCCAAAATGCTATGGGAACTCGTCTCTCCTTTAGCACCGCTTTCCACCCTCAGTCAAGTGGTCAAGTGGAACGCGTCAACCAAATTCTAGAAGACATGCTTCGAGCCTCTGTTATCTCTTTCGGAATGGACTGGGAGAAGTGCCTTCCATTTGCCGAATTCGCTTACAACAACAGCTATCAATCTAGCTTGGGTAAAGCCCCTTTTGAAGTTCTCTATGGACGACGATGTCGAACACCCCTTAACTGGTCAGAAACCGGGGAAAGACAATTCTTTGGCCCGGATATGATTCAGGAAGCAGAAGAACAAGTTCGTATCGTTCGTGAGAAGTTGAAAACAGCCCAATCTCGTCAAAAGAGTCAATATGACCGAAAACATAAGGCTATGACTTTCGAGGTTGACGAGAAGGCTTATCTTCGGGTCACCCCTCTGAAGGGAACCCATCGCTTCGGTATCAAAGGCAAATTGGCTCCTCGTTACATTGGACCTTTTCGCATTCTTGCCAAACGAGGAGAAGTTGCCTACCAATTGGAACTACCTCCGCACCTCTCCAGAGTTCACGATGTCTTCCACGTTTCTCAACTCAGGCGTTGCTTCTCGGATCCTATCCGTGAAGTGGACCACGAAACGCTTGATCTCCAAGATAATCTTACATATCGAGAGTACCCCATTCGTATCCTCGATCAAGCCGAGCGTACCACCCGACGTCATAATATCAAGTTTCTCAAGGTTCAATGGTCGCACCATTCTGAAGATGAAGCAACTTGGGAAAGGGAGGATCGTCTTCGACTTGAATACCCCGCCTTCTTCTCGGAGGAACCCAAATCTCGGGACGAGATTCTTTTGAGTGGGGGTGAGTTGTCACACCCTAGCTAGTCATGCATTAGAGTGCTGCATCATGTTTACTCTTTCATCAGAAACTTGAAATGGGGATGACAGAACCCCCAGTCCCCTCTGAAACCAACTAGGGTTTACTAAAATAATTTTCAATGAACCTGAAATGCCCTTCTAAAATGCCCATCATTTTTGCCTTGGTTCAGAACCTCTGCCAAAAGTGGTGCACATTTTCCTAGGCCATCCTAGGGTTTTGAATTAAATCATAGCTATTTGAATTTGGGCATTTAAAATAATATAAAATATTTAAATGCTCAAATATCTCCAAACTAAAATGTTTCATGTTGGAAATAATCCAACTATGAGCCAGGAGTAGTTTGGTGATTTTTGGAGTTGCCTAGGTATTTTATTTAATTCAACAAAGTTGCAGATATATTAAATAAAACAGAAAACAGAAAATAAATAAAGGGAGAAGCTTACCTGGGCTCCTCCCTGTGCGGCCCAGCCCAGCCGGCCCAGCACTGTGCTGGCCCGTGCCAGCCAGCTGCTTCCCCTCGCCAGAGCAGGCAGGGAGGTGAGCATGGCGCGCCCGAGCTCGCCACGCACCACCCAGCCTCTCTGCATCGCCCTGGTCGCCGTTGCGCCGCGTGGATCGTCTTCTGGTCGTCGCCCCGACCTCGCCGACACCCCATTCACTCTCCCCCGGCTCTCCCTCGCTCTCTCTCTCTCACGGCCGAAGCTCACCGTCGCCGCCGTTCGCCTTAGCCACCGTCTCCGACCACCCCTCGCTCCCCCGACCAGCTCAGGAGCTCCGCCTCGACTCCCTCTTCCTCCCCACCGCTCCACGAGTCCCCGGAAGCCCTGCATCGCCGCCACGTCGCCGTTCCCCTCTTCGGGCTCCGATCACCGTCGCCGACGAATTCGCCGTCTCCAGCGCGTCCCCGAGCCCGTTTCGACGCCCACTGCAACCGCGGTGAGCTACGCCACCGTTTCCCCCTTCTTCCCTGCTCTCTCCCGACCCCTAGGCCCTAGCCCCACCGCGGCCGAAAGCTTCACGCCGCCGGCGATGTCGCCGTCGTGGCCACGGTCGCCGTAGCGCCCAACCGAGCTCACCATCGTGCTCCACATCTCACTAGGAGCACGTAGCACGCACCAACGCTACCCCAAACCCCCTGCAACACCCTTCCCGTGCACGACCGAACCCCGGCGGCCGCAACCGAGCTCGCCGCCGTCGACTCCGGCCACCCCGACCCCAACGGACTCCGCCAAGAGCCGCGGGTCGTCCTCAGCTTCACTCCGGTGGCCTCCGCGGTTCATTTGGTGGCCGAAACGACCAAAACCACTATCGCCACCGCACTGATGGTCGCCGCCGGCCAGAACTCCGGCGAGCTGACGTGGCCTAGTTAATTAGCCACTAACCCACCACCTACTGACGCTGACAAGTGGGCCCCAGGGCTTAGTCAAAGCTAACCAGCCCGGGTCAACACGGGATTAGCCCCTGTGTCACTGACGTGTGGACCCCACACGTCAGGTTTGACCCGAGCCAGCCCTGTTGACCTGCTGATGTCACTGTGACGTCAGGCTGACGCAGTAAATGATATTTCTGGATTTAAATTAAATCAGGAAATTCCAGAATATTAATTAAACTTCAAAAATTCATAACTTTTATTCTGTAACTCCAAATTGGACAAATTATATATGAAAAATGATCAGAAAAATCCAATCTATCCATCTGTACTATTTTCATGCATGATCAAACAAGTTAAATTGATGTTTTAAACAGAACAAGAAAAGGCACTTTAAAAGGCCATATTTGAATTTGGAATTTGAATCTTTGATTCAAATTTGCTCAAACACTTCTGGCTTTAGTTGCATTAGCCCAACACACTCATATTGCCATGTTTCATGCATGCATCATATTGTTGCACATTGTTTGGTGATGCCTGTGTATCGTTATCCTTTGCGACAGGATCTGTCCCCGAGGAGTACCGTGACTACCCTAACGAAGAACCGTATCCGTGCAACGAACCATCAGGCAAGCAACCAACCATTTGATCATATCGATACAATCCCATGTTCTCGCTCCTGCTCTCTTTTACTGCATTAAGACAACGCGATTCAAACTGCTGTGTGCTACGGTAGTTGAACCCATTTCCTCTGCATGACCTGTCATTGCCACAGTAACTAGATGAAACCCACTAGCATGTGTAGGAGTTGATTGAGCCCTATGTATGTGTTGTTCCTACCTTGCTATGCCTGCTATGCTTAGAGTCGTGTCAGGTCTGGTTCATCTGGGTGATGGGCTAGAGTGAAATGATTATGTCGGTAATGAGAGTGGTGTGGTGAACACGATTTGGTAAAGGTATCGATGAGAGGCCATGTAGGAGTACATGGTGGGTTGTTTCATTGAAGCCGACCTTAAGCACTGAGATCTGTATGTGTGATTTAAGATTCAGCTACTACCATGCATTGGGCCCGAAACCAATGGACCCTCTCGACTTCTTATTCACCCTAGTTCTCCGTCCAGGAGTTGCAAGTAGTTTCTGGTGTTTGTAGCCTACTGGAGGCCGTGGACAGCGCTGACCGTAGGGGTGGGCTGTGATGCGGTAGGTACGTGGCACGGTGTACCGAATACCCGTTAGGTATCTCGGGAACCCTGTTCACATCGTTCGGGGCCGTATGGGAAACCTCGGCCGGACTCCCTGCGGATGGAACCTGAATAGGCGATAAACCTGGACTGGAGGCTTAGGTGATTAGGTAGGTCGTGGCCGACACCCACGTTGGGCTTCCGCTTGAAGGTTGCCGAGTACATGTCGTGTAAACGACGGTAAGTGGTGAGAGCGTGTATGAAGAAGTACTCCCTGCAGGGTTAACATGATCTATTCGAATAGCCGCGTCCGCGGTAAAGGACTACTTGGTTGCCTATACAGTTCATAGACAAGTAAATGGAAACTGATAAAAGCCTCAAGATAAGTGTGAGTGCCGAGGATGGCTCTTCCGTAGGAAGACGGAGGTGGATCCTCGGTAGTGTATTGAAGTGGTGAATAGTGGACTCGTGTGCGCAAAACTGTTTCAAATGGAGTATCGTAGGATAGTCTAGCCAAGAGTCAAAGCTGGCTTGCTGCAATAACTCCACCAACCCTTCTTGATACTATGCATGTATGTAGGATCTGATGTAAGTCTTGCTGAGTACCTTTGTACTCATGTTGCTATAATCTACATTTTTACAGAAGACGCTGCAACCCCTTCTGATGGGTTCTATGTAGACGTTGACATCAACGAGTAGGCTAAAGACCCAGGTGGTGACCCTGAGCTTGTGAAGGACCACATAGTATAGCCAGGCTTTCCAAGCCTCTTTTATTTTACTAGTTGTCTGTACTCAGACAAGTTACTTCCGCTGTTGGCTTGTATGACTGTATGACTTGTATGTTGGGTCGTGAGACCCGTACCTTTGTGTGTATGTTATGTATGGCTCACTGAGCCTTAAATAAAGTACTTGTGTCGTAGAGTCATGTTGTGATGCTTCGTTGTATTTGCACATATCGAGCATATTGTGTGTATGATTGAAATGCTTGGTATGTGTGGGATCTGACTATCTAGTTGTTTATCTTTAGTAGCCTCTCTTACCGGGAAATGTCTCCTAGTGTTACCGCTGAGCCATGGTAGCTTGCTACTGCTCTGGAACACTTAGGCTGGCCGGCATGTGTCCTTCTTCGTTCCTGTGTCTGTCCCTTCGGGGAAATGTCACGCTTTGAGTACCGGAGTCCTGTTAGCCCGCTACAGCCCGGTTTACCGGAGTCCTGCTAGCCCAGTGCTACAGCCCGGACCCACTTGCTGATGACCGACACGTTCGAAGCTGGGTCATGGATGCCTGTCCCTGTAAGTCTGTGCCACTTTGGGTTTACGACTAGTCATGTCAGCCCGGGCTCTTTATCATATGGATGCTAGCGACACTATCATATACGTGAGCCAAAAGGCGCAAACGGTCCCGGGAAAAAGGTAAGACGACACCCGTGGGGATACCGTGCGTGAGGCCGCAAAGTGATATGAGGTGTTACCAGCTAGATCGATGTGACATCGAGTCGGGGTCCTGACAGCGTTGGCATCAGAGCCGGACTGCCTGTAGGTTCTCCAAGCCAAACTGGTCGATGTTGAGTCTAGAAATTCTTTAGTTATATGTAGGGGAATTGTTTGTGGGTTGGAACGTAAGGCTCTTTTTACTCCTTATACCTTATGACTTTCTGATCTGAGTCAGTCCATTCTTCCACCGGGGGTTAAGGAATTAGGATCTGTTCTCTCTATCAGGATCACGTGTTACTAATCAGTAGTACCTTATAAGTTTGATGGTTATCAGCCTAGTTCAGTTCTACTACCACATTATGTTGTAGGAATGGTTTCAAGACTTGATATGATGATGTTGAGTGTGTACGAAATCCTTTGTCAAATGTCTCAATATCCTTTTTGAGCATTTACAGCTGTTATGCTGCCGAAATTTTGCTAGAAATTCTAATGCCTTTGCATTATGATTATGCTTTCAGATGGCCACTCGCGACCTCAATCAAGTGGTTCGCCTGACTCGATGCCTAGATGTACCCGGCCATACTGCTAAGTTGGTCAGGGTAATGACTGAGGCTGGATACCGCTGGTATCCTGAGTACACGGTCGAAGAGCAATTCCGAGACTTTAATCAAAGCCAGTATCTCTGCACTGTCAGGATATTTCCATCTTATCCTGGATCCACTGAGCCTCTTCACTGCTCCTATGGACTCGGGGTTACTATCGAGATGGCTGTGCAGGATGCCGCCTACTCTATGATGACCATTATGCGAGTCAGATCTGGGTTATTTCGGGACTCTGACTTCCGGTATATGCCAGGATCACTTCCGGGAGCACAAGGGTATCTCCAGGCTATCTATGCTGACTCCACTCAGGAGGATTCACGGACTCGCACCACTGCTGAGATGCTCGAGGATAAGGACCGTGAAAATCGGGCCTTAAGGTTAGAGCTCTTCAATACCCGTGCCGACCACTGGGCCACTTTGACTCGGTTCGCACCGGCGGTGCAAGCTGGATATTCAGATATGCGCGATCTCTATCCAGTGAGATCTGCTCTGCCGGACGTGATGGTTTGGCGTGATGTAGGAGGCATCACCCCACCTCGCGGTCCCCGTAGGCCACCGTTTGTTGGTCCAAGGCCTCATCCTAGCCCCTATGGTCCACAAGCTCCGCGAGATCGTCTGTTTCCGGATGAACATGTTGAGCTTCCAGGCTATGGAGGTGACTTCTACGAGGACTACTACGGATCGGTCTGAGTTAGTAGTAGTATCACTAGTTCGCACTAGCTGTGTCGTCTGTTGTCCTGCGTGTCTCGTGGGATATGACCTAGTTTGTACTCTTTCCGGAGATGTAGAAAAATAATGTATAGGAGCTTGGGATGCCTCCGATGAGATGTAATCCTCTTTTCACCGTATTAGTACTTGCTTGGTCTTGTACTAAACCTGTATGGTGTGTATGACGATGGAATAAAGAAGCAGTTTCTGTATCTACCATGTCATACGGATGATCATCTTGCATTCCGAATTATTCCTTACATTATGTATCCTATGTCGGAATTTTATCATTCTGACTAAATCATTGTCTTGTTTACCTAGGATACCGTGCGTGAGGCCGCAAAGTGATATGAGGTGTTACCAGCTAGATCGATGTGACATCGAGTCGGGGTCCTGACAGGTCAGCACACCGGTCTAAATCCTATTGCGCAGGGGTCTGGGCCCATCGCCCATTGCACACCTGCATGTTGTGAACGCGGCCGACGAGCAGACCTAGCCTCCCTTATACAAGAGTAGGCGTTCCAGTCCAACCCGACACGCGCCTCTCAGTCGCTGACGTCACGAAGGCTTCGGCTGATACCACGACATCGAGTGCCCATAATTGTCCCCGCGTAGTTGGTTAGTGCGTATAGGCCAGTAGCCAGACTCATATCAAATACCCAGATCTCGTTAAGCGTGTTATTTTGAAGTAACCGCGAACGCCGACCAGGCCCAGGCCCACCTCTCTCCTAGGTGGTCTCAACCTGCCCTGTCACTCCGCCTTGAAGTAACAGTCGGGGGCCGTCGGGAACGCAGGCCCACCACTACCTGGATGGAGCCACCTGCCCCTTCAGCCCCCACATCAGTATCACTTGCGGGTACTCAACGAGCCGACCCGACTTTAGTCACCACTTGTATAGTATGTATATATGTATGTATATATCCGTGATCACCTCCCGAGTGATCACGACCCGATAGTATAGCACGACAGACAGACAAGAATGTAGGGCCACTGATGATAAACTAGCATCCTATACTAAGCATTTAGGATTGCAGGTAAGGTAACAACAGTAGTAGCAAGGACATGCTATGCATCAGGATAGGATTAACGGAAAGCAGTAACATGCTACTCTACTCTAATGCAAGAAGTAGAGAGAAGAGTAGGCGATATCTGGTGATCAAAGGGGGGGGGGCTTGCCTAGAAGCTCTGCTGAAAGGGAAGAAGTGTCATCGATGATGTAGTCGTTCACAGGGGCATCATCGGTCTCGGGGTCTACCGGAGAGAAGAGGGGGAAGAAACAATAAATATAAAGCAAACAAAGCGTCACAAAGCATAACATGACAATATGCGGTGCTAGGGGTGACCTAACACGGTAGGAGGTGATACCGACAAAGGGGGGAAAATCCGGGAAAGTATCCTCGATGTTTGGCGTTTCCGGACAGAGGAACCGGAGGGGGAAAGTTGCGTGTTTGCTATGCTAGGGATGCGTGGCGGACGAACAGGCTGCATATCTGGGTTCGTCTCGTCGTTCTGAGCAACTTCCATGTATAAAACTTTTTCATCCGAGTTACGGATTAATTTCTATGATTTTTCAAAGTTTATGTATTTCTGGAATTTATTTAATTAATTAAATCGAACATTATCCAGAACAATGAAAGGTGATGTCAGCATGGCATCACCATGACGTCAGCAGGTCAAACCCAGCTGGCCAGAGTCAAACCTGATCAGTGGGTCCAGTGGGACCCACCTGTCATTGAGACAAAGGTGAAATATGATTTGTTAAACTAAATAGGATTCACTAAGTGTGGGCCCCATTAGTCAGTGACAGATTAGTGTTTTAATTAACAGGTTAATTAATCAGGATTAATTAACTAATTGATTAATTGATTTTATTTTGTTTACTTTTTTTAAAAAACATTCTGGGGGCGGCCCCACATGTCAAAGGCCCTATGGCCTTAGAGGGCGCTGGGCAGTGGGTATGGGGCGGGCGAACCCGCCCAAGGAGATGCGGCCGCGCGAGGCCGGCCGAAGCTGCACCAGGCAGCGGCAGCGGTGGGAGCAGGGCTCCGGTGGGCGCGGGGCGTGGCAGGGGAGGCCGGCGAGGTAGGCGACAGTTCAGCAGCAGGGAGCGAGGTGGGGTGATGCGGCGGTAGGCACGGCGAGGTCGCGGGAAGCAGCGGCAACGGCGCAGCAGCAAAGCGCGCGTGGGGGAGGGCGCGGCCCGGGCGAGCGGCGAGGGTGCAGGGCGCCGGCTCGCGTAGTAGGGCAGGGGGCCGCTTGAGAGTGGTTCAGGCGCGGGGCGCGGCCGCAGGAGGAAGGGGGTGGCCGGGAACGGCGCTGGTGACGGGTGGAGGCGGAGGCCGGAAGCGCGCGCGGGGGATAGTGGGCGCGACCGAGCGGAGCGGGTGCGGCCTGGCGCGGCGGGCTCGGAGGTGGCAGCGGGTGGAGCAGCGGCAGCAGGGTGGGGAGCGGGGCAGGTGAGCATGAGCAACATCAAGCAATGGCAGCGGGCGCTGGAGGCTACGGTGCGGCACAGCAACGGGGCGGACGCACCCAGTACGGGCACGACGCTCGGACGAGCAGCAGGGCGAGGGAAGTAGGGCGCGGCCCTAGGCGGCCGCATGTGCGGTCGAACGCGTGCGCGGGCGCAGTTGCGCGAGACAGAGGGGCGGCGGGTAGCTGCGGGATGCGGCCAGGGAGCGCGGCGAACACAACTACGGGCAAGATGAAGTGCAACGGCCTACAACGTCTATGATATGGCCTAATCCGAGGGAGGATCAGATGGGGAATTGAGGGGATCTCACGTCGCGGCTGTAGAGGTGCAAAGCGGGCCCGGGGAGGCTCGGTGGTGTCCGGGAGCAGCAGACGACGCCGGATTTGACGGGGAGGTCCAGCGGCTGAAGAGGAAGAAGAGGTTGGTCCGCTCGACTTGGCGCATACCAGCTCGAAGTAGTGGTTGTGAAGGAGGAAGAGGACGCCGACGGAGTCCGTGGACAGGGCTTCAGGCACCGGGGAGGACGATGGCCGCGGAATCGACGACGTGCGCGGTGACGGCGGCGTCGGCGCTTCACGGATGAGTTCCCGAGCAAGAGGAAGAATGAGAGGGGGGAGTGAGGTGCTAGGGTTCGTCTGTGGGGCGATGGGGATGGCTAAGTGGGCATCCACGGGGAACGGATGGCCGACACGTGGCCAGGCGCAGCCACGGCACCATGGATGGCCGCCACGCCTCTGTTCAATGAACAGAGGAAGGGGACAAGGAGGATCTGGGCTGGGCCTGCACTGTTGACTTAAGGCCCAGTCCAACAGGCCAACTTCCACGTACTTCTCATCTTATAATCTTCTGTTTTTATTTATTTTTAGCCACTGTTTTCTAATTAGAAGAGTGTCCAAACGATTTTTACTAAATATAAAACTTAGTACATAAATTCTTTGGAATATTCTGAGGTTGCTCAAAAAGTTTGAGGCCAACTGGAAAAGTTTATAATTATGGTAGGATTTAATTGGACCACTTTAAATGTTGTTGGCGCATTCTATAATTAGGTAGGGGCATTTTAGAAATTCTCTCAAGCGGGGTTTCTTCATGAAAATTATCAATGGATTATTTTAACTAATAAGAACATTTTAGTTTTAATGTTTCGAAAACTTTTGATGTTTGCCATCAACTCAAATTTAAAGTTGGTTCGGTTTCGAACTAACGCGAGATTAGCAACAGTAATCGAGGTGACGTGGCATCATTAGCAGAGGTTTACTGTAGCTTAATTATCCGGGCGTCACAAAGGTAACATGGCGCGCCTAGGTCACGCCCTATTGCCTTGTGGGCAACTGGTGGGCCCTCTCCGCTGGATCTTCGCTCCAGTATTTTTGCAATTTTCTATGTCTACAATGCTCTGCATAGAGCTACTCTAGCTAATTGCTCCCAGTTTCAATATGTATCCAGATTGAGACTCGGAGTCATCCGGATCAGTGTCAAAGCTTGCATCGACGTAACCCTTTACAACAAACTCTTTGTCACCTCCATAACCGAGAAACATTTCCTTAGTCCTATTTAGGTACCTAAGCATAATTTTTACCGTTGTCCAGTGATTACTCCTGGATCACTATTGTACCCCCTTGCCAAAACTCATGGCAAGGTACACAATAGGTTAGGTACACAACATGTCATACTTTATAGAACCTATGGTTGAGGCATAGGGAATGACTTTCATTCTCTCTCTATCTTCTGCCGTGGTCGGGTTTTGAGTCTTACTCAACTTCACACCTTGCAACACAGACAATAACCCTTTCTTTGACTGATCTATTTTAACTTCTTCAAAATTTACCGAGGTATATAATTTGTGAAAGTCCTATTAAGCGTCTTGATCTATCTCTATAGGTCTTGATACCCAATATATAAGCAGCTTCACCGAGGTCTTTCATTGAATTTTTTATTCAAGTATCCTTTTATGCTATCCAGAAATTCTACATCATTTCCAATCAACAATATGTCATCCACATATAATATTAGAAATGCTATAGATCTCTCACTCACTTTCTTGTAAATACAAGCTTCTCCGAAAGTCTGTATAAAACCATATGCTTTGATCACCTCATCAAAGTGCATATTCCAACTCCGAGATGCTTGCACTAGTCCATAGATGGATCACCGGAGCTTGCACACTTTGTTAGCACCTTTAGGATCGACGAAATCTTCTGGTTGCATCATATACAACTCTTCTTTAAGAAATCCATTAAGGAATGCCGTTTTGACGTCCATTTGCCAGATTTCATAATCATGAAATCGGCAATTGCTAACATGATTCGGACAGACTTAAGCATCGCTACGAGTGAGAAAATTTCATCGTAGTCAACACCTTGAACTTGTCGAAAACCTTTTGCGACAAGTCGAGCTTTGTAGATAGTAACACTACCATCAGTGTTCGCCTTCCTCTTGAAGATCCATTTATTCTCAATGCTTGCTGATCATTGGGCAAGTCCACCAAAGTCCACACTTTGTTCTTATACATGAATTTTATCTCAGATTTCATGGCCTCAAACCATTTATTGGAATCTGGGCTCATCATATCTTCTTCATAGTTCGTAGGTTCGTCATGGTCAAGTAACATGACTTCTAGAATAGGATTACCGTACCACTCTGGTGCAGATCGTGCTCTGGTTGACCTACGAGGTTCAGTAGTAACTTGATCCGAAGTTTCATGATCATTATCATTAGCTTCCTCTCTAGTTGGTGTAAGCATCACGGGAACCTTACAATTTGAGAGAAGGTACAATTAACTCATCAAGTTCTACTTTCCTCCCACTCACTTCTTTTGAAAGAAACTCCTTCTCTGGAAAGGATCCATTTTTAGCAACAAAGATCTTGCCTTTGGATCTGTGGTAGAAGATGTACCCAACAGTTTCTTTTGGGTATCCTATGAAGACTCACTTCTCCGATTTGGGTTCGAGCTTATCAGGCTGAAGCTTTTTCACATAAGCATCGCAACCCCAAACTTTAAGAAAAGACAGCTTTGGTTTCTTGCCAAACCATAGTTCGTACGGTGTCGTCTCAACGGATTTAGACGGTGCCCTATTTAACGTGAATGCAGTTGTCTCTAATGCATAACCCCAAAATGATAATGGCAAATCGGTAAGAGACATCATAGAACGCACCATATCCAATATAGTACGATTATGACGTTCGGACACACCATTACGCTGTGGTGTTCCAGGTGGCATGAGTTGTGAAACTACTCCACGTTGTTTTAAATGAAGGCCAAAATCATAACTCAAATATTCTCCTCCGCGATCAGATCGTACAAACTTTATTTTCTTGTTACGATGATTCTCCACTTCACTATGAAATTCTTTGAACTTTTCAAATGTTTCAGACTTGTGTTTCATTAAGTAAATATACCCATATCTACTTAAATCATTTGTGAAGGTCAGAAAATAACGATACTCACCGCGTGCCTCAACACTCATCAGACTGCATACATCAGTATGTATTATTTCCAATAAGTCATTGGCTTGCTCCATTGTTCTGGAGAATGGAGTTTTAGTCATCTTGCCCATGAGGCATGGTTCACAAGTACCAAATGATTCATAATCAAGTGATTCCAAAAGCCCATCTGCATGGAGTTTCTTCATGCGCTTTACACCAATATGACCTAAATGGTAGTGCCACAAATATGTTGCAGTATCATTATCAACTTTGCATCTTTTGGCATCAATATTATGAATATGTGTATTACTATGATCGAGATTCAATAAACCATTTACATTGGGTGTATGACCATTGAAGGTTTTATTCATGTAAACAGAACAACAATTATTCTCTAACTTAAATGAATAATCATATCACAATAAACATGATCCAATCATATTCATGCTCAACGCAAACACCAAATAACATTCATTTAGGCCCAACACTAATCCCGAAGGCAGAGAGAGTGTGCGATGGTGATCTTATCAACCTTGGAATCACTTCCAACACACATCGTCACCTCGCCCTTAACTAGGATCTTTTCATTTTGCAACTCCTGTTTTGAGTTACTAATCTTAGCAACTGAACTGGTATCGAATACCCTAGGGTTACTATGAACACTAGTAAAGTACACATCAATAACATGTATATCAAATATACCTTTATTCACTTTGCCATCCTTCTTATCCGCCAAGTATTTGGGGTAGTTCTGCTTCCTGTGACAGTTCCCTTTGCAGTAGAAGCACTCAGTTTCAGGCTTAGGTCTAGCTTTGGGCTTCTTCATGGAAGTGGCAACTTGCTTGTCATTCTTCTTGAAGTTCCCTTTCTTTCCCTTGCCCTTTGTCGCGGGATATCCATGGCCACCTATGGGATCAGGAGGTCCCTTGGTTCGGCAGGGGGACGTCGCGTTGCACAAAGAGCAGACCAGCGCGCGGCAGCAAGGCAGAGAGCACACAAGAAATTTACCCAGGTTCGGGCCGCCGTGAGGCGTAAAAACCTACTCCTTCTTTGGTGGACTAATGGTGGAATGTGGATAATGCAACACAGTACACTTGCCCGGTAAGGGTCGCCGTATGGTAGCAACGACTACGCATGTATGGGGTGCGGGTTCCTCAACCTTCCAACCCCTCCTACCGGTTCCATGGGCCACCTTTTATACATTAAGGGGTCACCACAAGGGCAAAGTGGTCATTATTGATACGTCTCCAACGTATCTATAACTTTTGATTGTTCCATGCTATTATATTATCTGTTTTGGATGTTTAATGGGCTTTAATATGCTCTTATAATTATTTTTGGGACTAACCTATTAACCGGAGGCCCAGTGCCAGTTTTTGTTTTTTTGCCTATTTTAGAGTTTTGCAGAAAAGGAATACCAAACGGAGTCCAAACGGAATGAAACCTTCGCGGTGATCTTTCTTGGACAGAAAGCAAACTAGAAGACTTGGAGTTGAAGTCTGGAATGCCACGAGGTGGCCACGAGGCAGGAGGGCACGCCCAGGGAGGGTAGGCGCGCCCCCACCCTCGTGGCCCCCTCGTAGCTCCACCGATGTACTTCTTCCGCCTATATATACTCTTATACCCTAGAAACATCACAGAGAGCCACGAAACCACTTTTCCACCGTCGCAACCTTTTGTACCCATGGGATCCCATCCGGGGGCCTTTTCCGATGATCTGCCGGAGGGGGAATCGATCACGGAGGGCTTCTACATCAACACCATAGCCTCTCCGATGAAGCGTGAGTAGTTTACCACAGACCTTCGGGTCCATAGTTATTAGCTAGATGGCTTCTTCTCTCTCTTTGATTCTCAATACAAAGTTCTCCTCGATGTTCTTGGAGATCTATTCGATGTAATACTCTTTTGCGGTGTGTTTGCCGAGATTCGATGAATTGTGGGTTTATGAACAAGATTATCTATGAATATTATTTGGTTCTTTTCTGAATTCTTATATGCATGATTTGATATCTTTGCAAGTCTCTTCGAATTATCGGTTTAGTTTGGCCTACCAGATTGATCTTTCTTGCAATGGGAGAAGTGCTTAGCTTTGGGTTCAATCTTGCGGTGTCCTTTCCCAGTGATAGTAGGGGCAGCAAGGCACGTATTGTATTGTTGCCTTCGAGGATAAAAAGATGGGCAACAATGCCGGCGCGCGTTGCTGCGCCCGTAGATTTGTGTGATTTATAGGTCAACATTGTTATGAATATATGGAGACACATTTTTTAGTAATTTATTATTGTAATTTTATCTTGAGATTTTATTTTTAGTCGTGAATTTTGTAGGGATTTTTAATTGTGCCGTTATGCATGAGATGAATTTAGGACCAAAGAAGCGAAAAATATTGGTCTATTTGTTTGTTATTGGGTTGGGTTCTTTTAATTAGTCTGCAAGTATTGTCTTTGACCGGGCCTTTTGTCACGTTGTTTTAATGCTTTATCTCTGTAAGTATATTCTTTGACTGGTCCTTTTATCAGCTATTTTAATGTTTAGCATTCAATAGTTGTGTAATAAATTATACCTGTGTCCGTTTTGATTCTGGGGGTTTAAGTCAAGGATGTTACAACTTTGGTTTGTGTATATAAGATCGAGTATGCTTGTTCTGTTAGCATTTCATCTCATGTTGGTGTAGTTGGCGGGCTGTCTTAGTTTGTATAAAGTTATGTTCAATGGCAGGAGTAGTAAGAGGTAACTTTCTTTTTGTTAAATACGATTTGTCATGTTGTAGGTTGGATGAAGAATTTTTTCTTTTTTCCTATTTTTAGATAACCTGGGAGTTATTCGCATTTCTCGGAAGATTATTTTGGATGAAATTGTTAAAAAACTTGGCGGTACAAAACTAGAGTATAAATACTATTTGCATGGAAGTAGGTATGAATGCAATGTGAGAACTGTTATTGCGACAAATGAAGAGAATACTTCTGGAAAATTAGAGCAGTCTTTTGGGCGTATGGCAAACAATGTATTTGATGCAGAGGAATCGGCAGCCATTGCTTTGATTGAGGTGTTGAAGGTGGTATATAGATTTGAAATAGATGATGTTAATTTCTGTGGAAGGGCCAGGAATGAGTTATGTAAAGAAGAGTTGGAGAAAGAATTGGTTATTGTTAAGAGCCAGAATGAGAGGCAATCTGAAAGAGCTAGAAATTTGAAGAAAGGTTGGAGTATGGTACTGGATGATATGAAATTTGTTCACAAGGCTGTTAAAGATATGTGTGGTGGTGCACTTTGTATGATTCACGAAGGTTGTTTATGTGGTCCTGAAAGAGAGTTCATCAGTTCGGCATCTTATTTGGACGATTGGATAGAGGGTAAAACATTGGAGAGCCAGTCGTATTTCATGGATACGAACAATGATGCTGAATGACAGATTGAGTTATATTATATGTATTCCCCTTTGAAGCTTAAGAAATAAAGATGTAATTTTTTTATGTTTAATTAGTGTAATTTTGAGGAATAATTTGAAGCATATAAGGAAATACAAGTTACTGATTATTGATACACTTTTCTTAGTACACTTTTTTAATGAAATCTTTGTGTTTGTTTTGTTCTTAAAAGAAAGAATCCATAAAATGGAATGGAAACCGAAAATAATTGAAACTGCCTATTGCTGTTTGTATATCACGACGTTGGGTTACCCATTTTCTTGAAATTCCTATACAGAATGATAAGGGGAAACTAATACTTGAAAGGTCATAATTGCTGTAATTTTTTGTTTAACAACATTGTTGTAACGGCAACTAATACCCAACAATCCATTACCGGTTATAAATGTGAGCAATGAATGCATTATTTAGTGTGATGGTTTCATTTCTTAGTGGGTAGGAGTATATTCTATTTTACATCTATATAAACTGCAGTGAGTAGTTTTTATGCATGTCCAGCAGAGTAGACGTTTGTTCAGACTGTAGGTTTTGGTGGTAGAAAATGAAGCGCAGATACCACTTAGTGGTCGTTGCTGATCGAAGGTTGAGTCCTGTGGTGCAGCGACCAAAGTTGGTTCGTGTGTTTGTACTCACCAGTCGCGCAAAAAAGCCTGGTCTTGTGTACCGTTTCTTGTTTTTTCGTTTTCATCACAGGAGTTTCCGTGTTCTCGTTCGTCGTGATGGAGCTGTGTTTGTGCATTTTTCCTTCTCTGAAGATGCTCAGTCGCTAGATGGCCATGCGTGGATGTCTGAAGGTGTGGAAATATCGTGCGTTAGTGTCAACTTCCGTGATTTTTGGACAATGCCCCTGCATCCTGATGTGTTTGTTCCAATCATGTAAGTCTGAAGTTTGGGTGTAGCAAATTTTGAGAATAAGTATGTGATGGCCAATTGGATATGAAGATGTGCCTTTTTACATGTTCTTTTAATTTGTGGGGAGCTTTTAGTGTTTTTTTCCTTTTGAGTTATCGAGTCCATGTAAGCAGCATGCTGCAATTTTAGTTTTATCTGAAATAAAGAGCATTGATGTGTTGGTTATATTTATGTGGTGAACGATACGTATGTTCAGTAGACTTGTGCCCCTGCATCCGGATGAGTTTGTTCGGACCATGTAAATCTGAAGTTCGGGTGGAGAAAATTCTGAGAATGAAGTGTTTGATGGGCAATTGGATATGAAGATGTGCCTTTCTACATGCTTTCTATTTTTATTTGTGAGGAACTTTCAGCGTTTTTTTGCTTTCGAGTTGCCGAATCCATGTAAACAGTGTGCTGAAATTTTAGTTTGATGTGAATGTCGTGGTTCTAAGTCTGACAGTAATGTAGGGGGGTAAATATGGAGAGGCGAGGTCTTAGCTATGGAGAGGTTGTAAGGACGCAAGGTTTACGAGTTCAGGCCCTTCTCGGAGGAAGTAAAAGCCCTACGTCTGGGAGCCCGGAGGCGGTCGACTAGATTATGTGTGTATGAGTTACAGAGGTGCGAACCCTTGTCTCGGAGGAGGGGGGTGGCTTATATAGAGTGTGTCAGGACCCCGCCCAGCCCACGTTACGAAGGGTTCAATGTACATTAAGGCAGGGCGTTACTAATAACGCTAGTAATAAAGTGCTATGATGACCATAAAGGCTACTTAATGACCGACCGTTAGCGTGCGGAGTGACTTTAGGTCTCCTGGCCGTCGAGTGGTTGGATCTTGATCGAGTAATTGCTTCTTGGTCGAATGTCTTCGAGTCTGTTGAGTGGAACACCTCCAAGTCGATTGAAAGGTGATTTATTCTAAAGGTGTCCTTGGGTAGGGCAGTTAGGACAGGTCTGTGACCCTATCCTAGGTACATTCCTTCATCATTAGCCCCCGAAACAATCGAGGTTTGAGTGGGGAAGGAGTTGAGGACTTCTCCGACTCGTTTTCTATGCCATGAGCATATCTTGTTTCGGATCAACGGACCTAAGTGATGGCAGCAACCCCCTTTTCAGTCGCCTTGATCCATTCTTAATTCTTCGCCGAGTGAGTTTCTTTACCTGTAAGGCTCCGAGTGACGGTGCGGAGGATATCTTTGGTCTGACAAGTTATTTGCTGCCCGCAGATTTAGTGGGATCCTAATTTTGGGAAGCGCGCGGGACGGGGGAGGCCGCAGTAATCGGACAAGATAGAGCGGAGCCGCCTCGATCCCCGCGCCACCTTTTTCGCCACGTATCGCTCGTGCGGTCGTTACGGGATTTGACAGAGCCATCTGGGCCTACCTGTCAGCCACTCGGAAGCGGCCTCATATAAGGCGTTGGACCAGAGTCTCCCGAACAGTGCGCCCCATTATCTCTTCTCCTCCTCACGCCTCTCCTCTGCGCTCGCTCTCGCTCCAGCGCCACCGCGCCACACGCGCCTCGTCGGCGACAATGGTGAAGGAGAAGACAGCGGCTCTGGAGCGGGCAAAGAAGGCGACGGCGAGGTCAAAGGGGAAGGCGACGAGCCGGGGCGGATCTTCCTCACGGACTGGCCTGCCGAAGGGTTGGATCCAGGGCGACTGGATCCACTCGAGGATCTCCCAAGAAGACCTCGACGACCTGGCCGAGGGAGGGCTGATCCCCTACGACTCAGCGCGGCTTCCGGGGAAGGAATCCGAGCCGCAACCCCGGGAGGGTGAGCGCGTTCTTCTTGCCACCCACGTCGACCGTGGGTTTTCCTTGCCTCCTCATCCTTTCTTCCGAGGGTTTCTGAACTTCTTTGGGGCTCAACTCCACCATTTTAACCCCAACTCACTCATTTATCTTGCTGCGTTCATTTCCTTGTGTGAGAACTTCTTGGGTTGTCGACCTCACTGGGGTCTTTTCAAGCATATTTTCACTTGTCGCTCCCAGACAGTGAAAAAGGCTAATCCGAGTGACGAGAGGACCCAAGTGATCCAGATGTGTGGGGGTCTTGGCATCCAGACGAGGGGAAAAAGCTCCTTTCCGGCCATGATTCTTCCCGATTCAGTTCGCGGATGGCAGTCGACCTGGTTCTACTGCAAAGACCAGTCGACGCCAGGGCAATCGACTGGCCTCCCTCCCTTTACCATGGACCGAGTGGAAAAACCCTCCCCTTTGAAGGTGCTCCCGGAGGAGAAGGCGCACGTGAAGGTGTTGGTCAACCGAGTGGTCCAGCTCATTCGTGACGGGGTCACTGGTATGGATCTCTTGGAGGTCTTCCTTCAGCGGCGCATCCAGCCTCTCCAAGCCCGAGACCACCCGATGTGGATGTATTCGGGTCTAGAAGACTCCACTCGGATCCACCCGGAGGAGGTCGATGACGACACGCTGGAGAAGTGGCTGTCGAGCATTACCGGGAACAAGGACAATCCCAGAGGAGCCAGGAGAGTTCCCCCATTCGACCAGTCGCGTGCACCAGAGCAGGTCTGATTCTGAGTTTTTGCTTGTAATCTGAATTCACTCGCACAGCTGTCTGTATTGCGTCGACTGACTTTGTTCTCCCTGCTTTCTTTCAGGCCATTATTGAAATGTATTCCATGCCCAACGGGGAGCAAGAGCAAGCTCTGGAAGGCGAGGCGAGTGGTGGCGAAAGTGGCGAGTGGACTTCGATGGTGAAGGGGATGGAGGAAGTGACGACTCAAGTGATGGGGAAGAAGTCGAGTTGCCTCCTCGCATAGAGAGGCGATGCAAGGTTGACCAAGAACGACCGAGTGCCCGCGACAAGGCAATTGCTCAGGCTGGTCAGTCTTCGAAGCGTCCTCGGATCTCTTCACCAACCCCGACTGAGAAGGCGCCAAAGCACCCCAAAGTTGCAGAGCCGAAGACTCGGAAGGCGCTGCCAAAAATCAAGATCGATATCCCTGTAGCCTCCGCGTGAGTGTCTCTCCTTGTATTCATCCGACGCTCCGCGCTGTTTGTTTTTCTTGTTTTAACTGGACGAACTTTGGAATTGTCAGCGCTGCCACTTCCGGGACCTCAGCTTACAGGGATGATGATGAGGTGATGGAGGATGCGGTCACGTCTAATCGGGGTATGATTTCTGCCATACTATCTTTCTTCGGTCGATTCAACTGCATCATGCATCATTGGGTGACGTGATTTTGGCAATTTGAACTTTGCGCAGCTCCCAACATTATTGACCTCCCTGATGATGATGAAGAGCCCGAGAGGCCTTTGACGAGGAAGAGTAGGCGAGCTCCTGTAAGTGAGGCGCTACAGTCGACGCCAAGGGCGGAACCAGTCGTTCAGGACACTGGTGACGTCAATCGGGGTTCTGTTACCTTCGCGGAGCCCCTGTCGAGTGCCTTGCCTTCTTCTTCGACTGCTCAGGCCCCTGTCGACCCGCCTTTAGTTTTTGCGACCCATCATGTCCCAGAGGACGAGGTGAATGCTGCTAGGGAAGCCATACGCCAGGCGAGCATTATGATGGAGAAGATGAAGATGGTGCGGGACGCCAGCCAAGCCGCCTATGATGCCAACTCGGCTCTCCAGAGTAACATTCAGGTTAGTCGGCTATCTGAAGATTCTTTCTGTAAATCTTTGCATCTGTACACCCACTGGGTGCGTCGATTGAAGTTTTGGACTAGTGGGGGCACGCTGAGTGCACCCACTGGGTGTAGTCCCTGAGACTACGGTGGACTGCTGGCAGTCGACTGTAGTCTTTGTATTTTGCCGAATGTATAAACCAAACTGGTAGTTTGTCTCTTCCACTCGACTTCGGCGGGCCGGTCGAGTGAGATCAGAACCGGTGGGGGCATGCTAAGTGCACCCACTGGGTGTAGTCCCCGAGACTATGGTGGACTGCGGGCAGTCGACCGTAGTCTTAGTATTTATTGCCTTTGTTGTTTTTTGCTGTAAAAATAACTTCTCCCCTTTGATTTCAGAAATCTTGCGATCTTGGAGCTCGCTTTGCTGACTTGGAGAAGCAGCAGATTCAACTGAACCTTGATTTGGAGCTGGCCAGGACAGAGCTGCAAAAGGTCAGAGACGGCGCCGCAGGTAAGATGATTTTGTCGACTAGTTAGTTTTAGGCTTGAGTACCCTTCTGCTATTTCCGAATCAATCATCATTTCTTTGCAGAAAAACTGAGAGAAGCTCTGGCGAAGAAGGATCAGGACTTGGCTGCTGCTCGTAAGGAGGCTGACGACAAGACCGCTCTGGCCGAACAGAAGCTGGCTTTGGTCGGCCAGTTAGAAGAAGAGAACACCAGGCTGAAGATCGCTCTGAATGAAGCCAACAGGGAGTGTACACGCTGGAAGAAGGATAACCTCAACCTGAACGAAAAGATGGAAGGCATCGCTCGCAGGAGGGACGATCTGGAGAGCTACCTGAGGAGCCTTGCCAAGAAGTTGTACATCAAGCTTGAAGGTGCACATTTAGTTTCGACTGGTGTTTTTTTTGTGTTGACTCAGTGTATGAAAATTGACTTATCCTTGGATCGTGAATGCAGAGTTTTGCCAGAACTTTAAAGAGGAGACTGGGCGGATCGAACTAGGTTTGGATCCAATCAACTCTCCCGTGAAAGATGAAACTGCCATGAATTTGCTCCGACTGGAATCTCGCATCGATGGTGCCGTGGACTACTTGGCTCGACTGAAGGTCGCCATGTCACGGATCGACCCGGCACTTTGGCCAGAGGCTACGCTCCAAAACGATCTCAAATCTCTGATGACTCGACTTAACGGAATCCCTGACCGAGTGCAGGAGTGGAAGAAGTCTTCTGCTCGGTGTGGCGCTGATGTGGCTCTGTCCTTGGTTCGTGTCCACTGCAAGGAGGTGCGACAAGACAAGCTGGCAGCAATCAAGGTCGCCAACACCCAGAAGCATGACTTCCGAACCTTTGTACAAAACGGATATCATTTGTGTAACACTCACGAATGGATGAGAAAATTACAAACGAAAATACGTCACATAAGTTCAACATGAAAACAGCAGGAAGTTCACCAACTACACTGAATGAATTTCAGATGAAAAACTTTTAAAATCGTCGCGAGTATGAAAAAATGATCAACACGGGAAAGTTGCATGTTTACAACAGCTTTCCACCGGTATATCACTTGCTCAATTCCAGTGAGTGGATGGAGAGCTACGAGCAGTGGATGAAGAGCTACGAGCAAAAAATCACATGGAAAAACAAAGTGGAGTTCAAGTACACATGCCGAGAAGTTCAAGTTCTTCACGTGGTGCATTTTCGAAGAATCTGTTTTGTGATAAAGACAGAACAAATGATCTCACCATTTTCGAAATTACTTGAAAATGGCTAGGAATCAGAGAAGACCATCAACATGAAAAAGTTTCGCATTTTCCGTAGCTTTTCAGCGGTATACTATTTACCCAATTCTGATAAAGTTTGTAGAAATTATGGCAAAAATAAGCTTTTAGCCATTGTCAAAATTGACTTAAGACCATAAGGAATTGGGAGAAACAATATATATAAAAACTTTCACATTTCCTCCAGCTTTCCAACGCCATATCATTTGCTGCATTCGGACATACGGTTAAAAAATTAGCTTGAAAATACAAACTCAATGGTACTTGTATCGTTTTCTAAATTAATTTGAAACTATTCAAAAGTAGGAAAAACTTTTAGCATGAAAAAGTAGCGCATTTCATGATCTTTCCAACGCCATATCACTTGCCTCTATTAGATTAGCCGTTTAGAAATGGCATCGAAAATACGGACTCGGCTGTTCAGTTTGCGAAATTTTACGATTTTCCAAATTACTCTTTAACCATAGGGAATTAGAGAAACCTTTCAACATGTGGAAGGAGCGTTTTTGAAGCAGCTTTCCAATGCCATATTAGTTGCCTCATTCCGATAAACGGTTTAGAAATGCGATCGAAAATACGATTCACATTTTTTGTATGAAGAAAAAACGGTTTCCAAAGCTGCTCTTAAACCGCTTAAATTTTGCCCAAAATTTAACTTGGGTCGTGATACTGGTGTCCATAGATTTCCAACGGTATATCGCAAGCCCCATTTGGGCAATGTTGGCGGAAGTTCAACCTAGCACTGGAGAAGTTCAGGTCGAACAACTCAGGCAGTAAAATTGCAAAAAACGCAATTTCATCATGACCCGAGAACAAAATCCGCCAACGAGCTAGATTCCTATTTAAAACTGGTATTTAGTTGCTAAAAACGTTACTAGATTACGCTAACATCATATAGAACATGACTAACCAGAATAATTCGCGGGGGAAGCCACAATTGCAAAGATAGCCCGAAGGTCGGGTTCGTACAGAGGGAAGTTCAGGCGCGTTACTCAGGCAGTTCAGGTTGTGATCAGAATATTCTGATCCTGTGATCAGAATAGTGTTTATGTATATATATATATATATATATATATATATATATATATCAATATTTACCTCTCAACCATTTCGAGACTCCTCGTCATGTGTGCGAACTCATCCAGAACTCCGAACAACATTCGGTCACCAAATCACATAACTCATATAACACTAAATCATCATTGAACGTTAAGCATGCGGACCCTACGGGTTCGAGAACTATGTAGACATGACCGAGACACCTCTCCGGTCAATAACCAATAGCGAAACCTGGATGCTCATATTGGCTCCTACATATTCTACGAATATCTTTATTGGTCGAACCATTATGACAACATACATAATTCTCTTTGTCATCGGTATGTTACTTGCCCGAGATTCGATCGTCGATATCTTCATACCTAGTTCAATCTTGTTACCGGCAAGTATCTTTAATCATTTCGTAATACATCATCCTACAACTAACTCATTAGTCACTTTGCTTGCAAGGCTTCCTATGATGTGCATTACTGAAAGGGCCCACAGATACCTCTCCGATACTGAGAGTGACAAATCCTAATCTCGATCTATGCCAACCCAACAAACACCTTAGTCGATACCTGTAGAGCATCTTTATAATCACCCAGTTACGTTGTGATGTTTGATAGCACACAAGGTATTCCTTCGGTATCCGGGAGTTGCATAATCTCATAGTCGAAGGAATATGTATTTGACATGAAGAAAGCAATAGCAATAAAACTGAACGATCAATATGCTAAACTAACGGATGGGTCTTGTACATCACATCATTCTCCTAATGATGTGACCCCATTTATCAAATGACAACTCATGTCCATGGTTAGGAAACTTAACCATCTTTGATTAACGAGCTAGTCTAGTAGAGGCATACTAGGGACACGGTGTTTTGTCTATGTATCCACACATGTATCAAGTTTCTAGTTAATACAATTCTAGCATGAATAATAAACATTTATCATGATATAAGGAAATATAAAATAACAACATTATTATTGCCTCTAGGGCATATTTCCTTCACTACCGCCGACACGCCGAAGCAGGCCGATCATTGATAACCCACAAGTATATGGGATCATGACAGTCTTTGAGGGTAGTATTTCACCCAAATTTATTGATTCGGCACAAGGGGAGCCAAAGAATATTTGCAAGTATTAGTAGTTGAGTTGTCAATTCAGCCACACTTGGAGAACTAAATATTTGCAGCAAAATGTTTAGTAGCACAGTAATATGATAGTTTGATAGCAGCGGTAACAACAGCAATAGTAACGGTAACAGTAACAATAGTAGGTTGTAGTGATCGTAGCAGCAACAGTAATGAACTAACTTAGCAAAGATCAATATGCGAAAAGCGTAGCCACTGGATCAGTGATGGGTAATTGTGTTGGATAATATTCATCATATAATAGTCACAACCTAGAGCGACACACAATAGCTCCAATTTATCAACGTAATGTAGTTATGTATGCCGTATATAGTCATATGTGCTTATAATAAGAACTTGCATGACATCTTTTGTCCTGCCCCCCCCCCACCCCCATGGTAGCAGGGTCCATAAGGAAATCTAAGGGATATTAAAGGCCTCCTTTTGATAGAGATCCGGAACAAAGCATTAACACGAACTGAATACATGAACTCCTCATACTACGGTAATCACCCGAAAAAATCCCAATTATTATCACCTTGGGGTATGCAGATCATAACGTGTAACAGGTGCATAGAACTTGCAAGATAGGATCAAGAACTCAAATATATTCATGAAAACATAAATGGTTCAGATCTGAAATCATTGCACTCGGGCCCTAGTGACAGGCATGGAGCATAGAAAGTCATAGCAACATCAATCTCAAAACATAGTGGATACTAGGGATCAAAAGCCCTAACAAATTGACTCGATTACATGATTAATCTCATCCAACTCCATCACCGTCTGCAAGCCTACGAAGGAATTAATCACTCCCAATGGTGAGCATCATGAAATTGGTCATGAAGAATGGTTGGTGATGATGATGGCGATGCATCCCCCTCTCCGGAGCCCGAACGGACTCCAAATCAGCCCTCCGATGAAAAATAGGAGGTGGCAGTGACTTTGTATCGTAAAACATGATAAAACTTCTTCTTATATTTTTTCTCGGGATAAAGAAATTTATAGACTGAGATTTGGGTCAGTGGAGCCACATGGGCCCCACAAGGTTGTGACGCCCCCGATTTGACCGTACACTAATCATACATGCAAACGTGTACGATCAAGATCCGGGACTCATGGGAAGATATCAAAACACAACTCTACAAATAAAAATAAGTCATACAAGCATCATATTACCACCCAGGGGCCTCGAGGGCTCGAATACAAGAGCTCGATCATAGACGAGTCAGCAGAAGCAACAATATCTAAGTACAGACATAAGTAAACAAGTTTGCCTTAAGAAGGCTAGCACAAACTGGGATACAGATCGAAAGAGGTGCAGTCCTCCTGCCTGGGATCCTCCTAAACTACTCTTGGTCGTCATCAGCGGGCTGCACGTAGTAGTAGGCACCTCCCGAGTAGTAGTAGTCGTCATCGACAGTGGCGTCTGGCTCCTGGACTCCAACGTCTGGTCGCAGCAATCGGGTATATGAAAGCGGAAAAGGGAGAGCAAAGCAACCGTGAGTACTCATCCAAAGTACTCGCAAGCAAGTGGCTACACTACATATGTATGCATTGGTATCAAATGGAAAAGGGGTATCATATGTGGATTGAACTGCAGAATGCCGGAATAAGAGGGGGATAGCTAGTCCCGTCAAAGACTACGCTTCTGGTAACCTCCATCTTGCAGCAGAAGAAGAGAGTAGATGGTAAGTTAACCAAGTATCATCGCATGGCATAATCCTAACCGATGATCCTCCCCTCGTCGCCCTGTGAGAGAGCGATCACTGGTTGTATCTGGCACTTGGAAGGGTGTGTTTTATTAAGTATCCAGTTCTAGTCGTCATAAGGTCAAGGTACAACTCCAAGTCGTCCTGTTACCGAAGATCACGACTATTCGAATAGATAAACTTCCCTGCAGGGGTGCACCACATTTCCCAACATGCTCGATCCCCTTTGTCCGGACACACTTTCCTGGGTCATGCCCGGCCTCGGAAGATCAACACGTCGCAGCCCTACCTAGGCACAACAGAGAGGTCAGCACACCGGTCTAAATCCTATTGCGCAGGGGTCTGGGCCCATCGCCCATTGCACACCTGCATGTTGTGAACGCGGCCGACGAGCAGACCTAGCCTTCCTTATACAAGAGTAGGCGTTCCAGTCCAACCCGACACGCGCCTCTCAGTCGCTGACGTCACGAAGGCTTCGGCTGATACCACGACATCGAGTGCCCATAATTGTCCCCGCGTAGTTGGTTAGTGCGTATAGGCCAGTAGCCAGACTCATATCAAATACCCAGATCTCGTTAAGCGTGTTATTTTGAAGTAACCGCGAACGCCGACCAGGCCCAGGCCCACCTCTCTCCTAGGTGGTCTCAACCTGCCCTGTCACTCCGCCTTGAAGTAACAGTCGGGGGCCGTCGGGAACGCAGGCCCACCACTACCTGGATGGAGCCACCTGCCCCTTCAGCCCCCACATCAGTATCACTTGCGGGTACTCAACGAGCCGACCCGACTTTAGTCACCACTTGTATAGTATGTATATATGTATGTATATATCCGTGATCACCTCCCGAGTGATCACGACCCGATAGTATAGCACGACAGACAGACAAGAATGTAGGGCCACTGATGATAAACTAGCATCCTATACTAAGCATTTAGGATTGCAGGTAAGGTAACAACAGTAGTAGCAAGGACATGCTATGCATCAGGATAGGATTAACGGAAAGCAGTAACATGCTACTCTACTCTAATGCAAGAAGTAGAGAGAAGAGTAGGCGATATCTGGTGATCAAAGGGGGGGGGGCTTGCCTAGAAGCTCTGCTGAAAGGGAAGAAGTGTCATCGATGATGTAGTCGTTCACAGGGGCATCATCGGTCTCGGGGTCTACCGGAGAGAAGAGGGGGAAGAAACAATAAATATAAAGCAAACAAAGCGTCACAAAGCATAACATGACAATATGCGGTGCTAGGGGTGACCTAACACGGTAGGAGGTGATACCGACAAAGGGGGGAAAATCCGGGAAAGTATCCTCGATGTTTGGCGTTTCCGGACAGAGGAACCGGAGGGGGAAAGTTGCGTGTTTGCTATGCTAGGGATGCGTGGCGGACGAACAGGCTGCATATCTGGGTTCGTCTCGTCGTTCTGAGCAACTTCCATGTATAAAACTTTTTCATCCGAGTTACGGATTAATTTCTATGATTTTTCAAAGTTTATGTATTTCTGGAATTTATTTAATTAATTAAATCGAACATTATCCAGAACAATGAAAGGTGATGTCAGCATGGCATCACCATGACGTCAGCAGGTCAAACCCAGCTGGCCAGAGTCAAACCTGATCAGTGGGTCCAGTGGGACCCACCTATCATTGAGACAAAGGTGAAATATGATTTGTTAAACTAAATAGGATTCACTAAGTGTGGGCCCCATTAGTCAGTGACAGATTAGTGTTTTAATTAACAGGTTAATTAATCAGGATTAATTAACTAATTGATTAATTGATTTTATTTTGTTTACTTTTTTTAAAAAACATTCTGGGGGCGGCCCCACATGTCAAAGGCCCTATGGCCTTAGAGGGCGCTGGGCAGTGGGTATGGGGCGGGCGAACCCGCCCAAGGAGATGCGGCCGCGCGAGGCCGGCCGGAGCTGCACCAGGCAGCGGCAGCGGTGGGAGCAGGGCTCCGGTGGGCGCGGGGCGTGGCAGGGGAGGCCGGCGAGGTAGGCGACAGTTCAGCAGCAGGGAGCGAGGTGGGGCGATGCGGCGGTAGGCACGGCGAGGTCGCGGGAAGCAGCGGCAACGGCGCAGCAGCAAAGCGCGCGTGGGGGAGGGCGCGGCCCGGGCGAGCGGCGAGGGTGCAGGGCGCCGGCTCGCGTAGTAGGGCAGGGGGCCGCTTGAGAGTGGTTCAGGCGCGGGGCGCGGCCGCAGGAGGAAGGGGGTGGCCGGGAACGGCGCTGGTGACGGGTGGAGGCGGAGGCCGGAAGCGCACGCGGGGGATAGTGGGCGCGACCGAGCGGAGCGGGTGCGGCCTGGCGCGGCGGGCTCGGAGGTGGCAGCGGGTGGAGCAGCGGCAGCAGGGTGGGGAGCGGGGCAGGTGAGCATGAGCAACATCAAGCAATGGCAGCGGGCGCTGGAGGCTACGGTGCGGCACAGCAACGGGGCGGACGCACCCAGTACGGGCACGACGCTCGGACGAGCAGCAGGGCGAGGGAAGTAGGGCGCGGCCCTAGGCGGCCACATGTGCGGTCGAACGCGTGCGCGGGCGCAGTTGCGCGAGACAGAGGGGCGGCGGGTAGCTGCGGGATGCGGCCAGGGAGCGCGGCGAACACAACTACGGGCAAGATGAAGTGCAACGGCCTACAACGTCTATGATATGGCCTAATCCGAGGGAGGATCAGATGGGGAATTGAGGGGATCTCACGTCGCGGCTGTAGAGGTGCAAAGCGGGCCCGGGGAGGCTCGGTGGTGTCCGGGAGCAGCAGACGACGCCGGATTTGACGGGGAGGTCCAGCGGCTGAAGAGGAAGAAGAGGTTGGTCCGCTCGACTTGGCGCATACCAGCTCGAAGTAGTGGTTGTGAAGGAGGAAGAGGACGCCGACGGAGTCCGTGGACAGGGCTTCAGGCACCGGGGAGGACGATGGCCGCGGAATCGACGACGTGCGCGGTGACGGCGGCGTCGGCGCTTCACGGATGAGTTCCCGAGCAAGAGGAAGAATGAGAGGGGGGAGTGAGGTGCTAGGGTTCGTCTGTGGGGCGATGGGGATGGCTAAGTGGGCATCCACGGGGAACGGATGGCCGGCACGTGGCCAGGCGCAGCCACGGCACCATGGATGGCCGCCACGCCTCTGTTCAATGAACAGAGGAAGGGGACAAGGAGGATCTGGGCTGGGCCTGCACTGTTGACTTAAGGCCCAGTCCAACAGGCCAACTTCCACGTACTTCTCATCTTATAATCTTCTGTTTTTATTTATTTTTAGCCACTGTTTTCTAATTAGAAGAGTGTCCAAACGATTTTTACTAAATATAAAACTTAGTACATAAATTCTTTGGAATATTCTGAGGTTGCTCAAAAAGTTTGAGGCCAACTGGAAAAGTTTATAATTATGGTAGGATTTAATTGGACCACTTTAAATGTTGTTGGCGCATTCTATAATTAGGTAGGGGCATTTTAGAAATTCTCTCAAGCGGGGTTTCTTCATGAAAATTATCAATGGATTATTTTAACTAATAAGAACATTTTAGTTTTAATGTTTCGAAAACTTTTGATGTTTGCCATCAACTCAAATTTAAAGTTGGTTCGGTTTCGAACTAACGCGAGATTAGCAACAGTAATCGAGGTGACGTGGCATCATTAGCAGAGGTTTACTGTAGCTTAATTATCCGGGCGTCACAAAGGTAACATGGCGCGCCTAGGTCACGCCCTATTGCCTTGTGGGCAACTGGTGGGCCCTCTCCGCTGGATCTTCGCTCCAGTATTTTTGCAATTTTCTATGTCTACAATGCTCTGCATAGAGCTACTCTAGCTAATTGCTCCCAGTTTCAATATGTATCCAGATTGAGACTCGGAGTCATCCGGATCAGTGTCAAAGCTTGCATCGACGTAACCCTTTACAACAAACTCTTTGTCACCTCCATAACCGAGAAACATTTCCTTAGTCCTATTTAGGTACCTAAGCATAATTTTTACCGTTGTCCAGTGATTACTCCTGGATCACTATTGTACCCCCTTGCCAAAACTCATGGCAAGGTACACAATAGGTTAGGTACACAACATGTCATACTTTATAGAACCTATGGTTGAGGCATAGGGAATGACTTTCATTCTCTCTCTATCTTCTGCCGTGGTCGGGTTTTGAGTCTTACTCAACTTCACACCTTGCAACACAGACAATAACCCTTTCTTTGACTGATCTATTTTAACTTCTTCAAAATTTACCGAGGTATATAATTTGTGAAAGTCCTATTAAGCGTCTTGATCTATCTCTATAGGTCTTGATACCCAATATATAAGCAGCTTCACCGAGGTCTTTCATTGAATTTTTTATTCAAGTATCCTTTTATGCTATCCAGAAATTCTACATCATTTCCAATCAACAATATGTCATCCACATATAATATTAGAAATGCTATAGATCTCTCACTCACTTTCTTGTAAATACAAGCTTCTCCGAAAGTCTGTATAAAACCATATGCTTTGATCACCTCATCAAAGTGCATATTCCAACTCCGAGATGCTTGCACTAGTCCATAGATGGATCACCGGAGCTTGCACACTTTGTTAGCACCTTTAGGATCGACGAAATCTTCTGGTTGCATCATATACAACTCTTCTTTAAGAAATCCATTAAGGAATGCCGTTTTGACGTCCATTTGCCAGATTTCATAATCATGAAATCGGCAATTGCTAACATGATTCGGACAGACTTAAGCATCGCTACGAGTGAGAAAATTTCATCGTAGTCAACACCTTGAACTTGTCGAAAACCTTTTGCGACAAGTCGAGCTTTGTAGATAGTAACACTACCATCAGTGTTCGCCTTCCTCTTGAAGATCCATTTATTCTCAATGCTTGCTGATCATTGGGCAAGTCCACCAAAGTCCACACTTTGTTCTTATACATGAATTTTATCTCAGATTTCATGGCCTCAAACCATTTATTGGAATCTGGGCTCATCATATCTTCTTCATAGTTCGTAGGTTCGTCATGGTCAAGTAACATGACTTCTAGAATAGGATTACCGTACCACTCTGGTGCAGATCGTGCTCTGGTTGACCTACGAGGTTCAGTAGTAACTTGATCCGAAGTTTCATGATCATTATCATTAGCTTCCTCTCTAGTTGGTGTAAGCATCACGGGAACCTTACAATTTGAGAGAAGGTACAATTAACTCATCAAGTTCTACTTTCCTCCCACTCACTTCTTTTGAAAGAAACTCCTTCTCTGGAAAGGATCCATTTTTAGCAACAAAGATCTTGCCTTTGGATCTGTGGTAGAAGATGTACCCAACAGTTTCTTTTGGGTATCCTATGAAGACTCACTTCTCCGATTTGGGTTCGAGCTTATCAGGCTGAAGCTTTTTCACATAAGCATCGCAACCCCAAACTTTAAGAAAAGACAGCTTTGGTTTCTTGTCAAACCATAGTTCGTACGGTGTCGTCTCAACGGATTTAGACGGTGCCCTATTTAACGTGAATGCAGTTGTCTCTAATGCATAACCCCAAAATGATAATGGCAAATCGGTAAGAGACATCATAGAACGCACCATATCCAATATAGTACGATTATGACGTTCGGACACACCATTACGCTGTGGTGTTCCAGGTGGCATGAGTTGTGAAACTACTCCACGTTGTTTTAAATGAAGGCCAAAATCATAACTCAAATATTCTCCTCCGCGATCAGATCGTACAAACTTTATTTTCTTGTTACGATGATTCTCCACTTCACTATGAAATTCTTTGAACTTTTCAAATGTTTCAGACTTGTGTTTCATTAAGTAAATATACCCATATCTACTTAAATCATTTGTGAAGGTCAGAAAATAACGATACTCACCGCGTGCCTCAACACTCATCAGACTGCATACATCAGTATGTATTATTTCCAATAAGTCATTGGCTTGCTCCATTGTTCTGGAGAATGGAGTTTTAGTCATCTTGCCCATGAGGCATGGTTCACAAGTACCAAATGATTCATAATCAAGTGATTCCAAAAGCCCATCTGCATGGAGTTTCTTCATGCGCTTTACACCAATATGACCTAAATGGTAGTGCCACAAATATGTTGCAGTATCATTATCAACTTTGCATCTTTTGGCATCAATATTATGAATATGTGTATTACTATGATCGAGATTCAATAAACCATTTACATTGGGTGTATGACCATTGAAGGTTTTATTCATGTAAACAGAACAACAATTATTCTCTAACTTAAATGAATAATCATATCACAATAAACATGATCCAATCATATTCATGCTCAACGCAAACACCAAATAACATTCATTTAGGCCCAACACTAATCCCGAAGGCAGAGAGAGTGTGCGATGGTGATCTTATCAACCTTGGAATCACTTCCAACACACATCGTCACCTCGCCCTTAACTAGGATCTTTTCATTTTGCAACTCCTGTTTTGAGTTACTAATCTTAGCAACTGAACTGGTATCGAATACCCTAGGGTTACTATGAACACTAGTAAAGTACACATCAATAACATGTATATCAAATATACCTTTATTCACTTTGCCATCCTTCTTATCCGTCAAGTATTTGGGGTAGTTCTGCTTCCTGTGACAGTTCCCTTTGCAGTAGAAGCACTCAGTTTCAGGCTTAGGTCTAGCTTTGGGCTTCTTCATGGAAGTGGCAACTTGCTTGTCATTCTTCTTGAAGTTCCCTTTCTTTCCCTTGCCCTTTGTCGCGGGATATCCATGGCCACCTATGGGATCAGGAGGTCCCTTGGTTCGGCAGGGGGACGTCGCGTTGCACAAAGAGCAGACCAGCGCGCGGCAGCAAGGCAGAGAGCACACAAGAAATTTACCCAGGTTCGGGCCGCCGTGAGGCGTAAAAACCTACTCCTTCTTTGGTGGACTAATGGTGGAATGTGGATAATGCAACACAGTACACTTGCCCGGTAAGGGTCGCCGTATGGTAGCAACGACTACGCATGTATGGGGTGCGGGTTCCTCAACCTTCCAACCCCTCCTACCGGTTCCATGGGCCACCTTTTATACATTAAGGGGTCACCACAAGGGCAAAGTGGTCATTATTGATACGTCTCCAACGTATCTATAACTTTTGATTGTTCCATGCTATTATATTATCTGTTTTGGATGTTTAATGGGCTTTAATATGCTCTTATAATTATTTTGGGACTAACCTATTAACCGGAGGCCCAGTGCCAGTTTTTGTTTTTTTTGCCTATTTTAGAGTTTTGCAGAAAAGGAATACCAAACGGAGTCCAAACGGAATGAAACCTTCGCGGTGATCTTTCTTGGACAGAAAGCAAACTAGAAGACTTGGAGTTGAAGTCTGGAATGCCACGAGGTGGCCACGAGGCAGGAGGGCACGCCCAGGGAGGGTAGGCGCGCCCCCACCCTCGTGGCCCCCTCGTAGCTCCACCGATGTACTTCTTCCGCCTATATATACTCTTATACCCTAGAAACATCACAGAGAGCCACGAAACCACTTTTCCACCGTCGCAACCTTTTGTACCCATGGGATCCCATCCGGGGGCCTTTTCCGATGATCTGCCGGAGGGGGAATCGATCACGGAGGGCTTCTACATCAACACCATAGCCTCTCCGATGAAGCGTGAGTAGTTTACCACAGACCTTCGGGTCCATAGTTATTAGCTAGATGGCTTCTTCTCTCTCTTTGATTCTCAATACAAAGTTCTCCTCGATGTTCTTGGAGATCTATTCGATGTAATACTCTTTTGCGGTGTGTTTGCCGAGATTCGATGAATTGTGGGTTTATGAACAAGATTATCTATGAATATTATTTGGTTCTTTTCTGAATTCTTATATGCATGATTTGATATCTTTGCAAGTCTCTTCGAATTATCGGTTTAGTTTGGCCTACCAGATTGATCTTTCTTGCAATGGGAGAAGTGCTTAGCTTTGGGTTCAATCTTGCGGTGTCCTTTCCCAGTGATAGTAGGGGCAGCAAGGCACGTATTGTATTGTTGCCTTCGAGGATAAAAAGATGGGCAACAATGCCGGCGCGCGTTGCTGCGCCCGTAGATTTGTGTGATTTATAGGTCAACATTGTTATGAATATATGGAGACACATTTTTTAGTAATTTATTATTGTAATTTTATCTTGAGATTTTATTTTTAGTCGTGAATTTTGTAGGGATTTTTAATTGTGCCGTTATGCATGAGATGAATTTAGGACCAAAGAAGCGAAAAATATTGGTCTATTTGTTTGTTATTGGGTTGGGTTCTTTTAATTAGTCTGCAAGTATTGTCTTTGACCGGGCCTTTTGTCACGTTGTTTTAATGCTTTATCTCTGTAAGTATATTCTTTGACTGGTCCTTTTATCAGCTATTTTAATGTTTAGCATTCAATAGTTGTGTAATAAATTATACCTGTGTCCGTTTTGATTCTGGGGGTTTAAGTCAAGGATGTTACAACTTTGGTTTGTGTATATAAGATCGAGTATGCTTGTTCTGTTAGCATTTCATCTCATGTTGGTGTAGTTGGCGGGCTGTCTTAGTTTGTATAAAGTTATGTTCAATGGCAGGAGTAGTAAGAGGTAACTTTCTTTTTGTTAAATACGATTTGTCATGTTGTAGGTTGGATGAAGAATTTTTTCTTTTTTCCTATTTTTAGATAACCTGGGAGTTATTCGCATTTCTCGGAAGATTATTTTGGATGAAATTGTTAAAAAACTTGGCGGTACAAAACTAGAGTATAAATACTATTTGCATGGAAGTAGGTATGAATGCAATGTGAGAACTGTTATTGCGACAAATGAAGAGAATACTTCTGGAAAATTAGAGCAGTCTTTTGGGCGTATGGCAAACAATGTATTTGATGCAGAGGAATCGGCAGCCATTGCTTTGATTGAGGTGTTGAAGGTGGTATATAGATTTGAAATAGATGATGTTAATTTCTGTGGAAGGGCCAGGAATGAGTTATGTAAAGAAGAGTTGGAGAAAGAATTGGTTATTGTTAAGAGCCAGAATGAGAGGCAATCTGAAAGAGCTAGAAATTTGAAGAAAGGTTGGAGTATGGTACTGGATGATATGAAATTTGTTCACAAGGCTGTTAAAGATATGTGTGGTGGTGCACTTTGTATGATTCACGAAGGTTGTTTATGTGGTCCTGAAAGAGAGTTCATCAGTTCGGCATCTTATTTGGACGATTGGATAGAGGGTAAAACATTGGAGAGCCAGTCGTATTTCATGGATACGAACAATGATGCTGAATGACAGATTGAGTTATATTATATGTATTCCCCTTTGAAGCTTAAGAAATAAAGATGTAATTTTTTTATGTTTAATTAGTGTAATTTTGAGGAATAATTTGAAGCATATAAGGAAATACAAGTTACTGATTATTGATACACTTTTCTTAGTACACTTTTTTAATGAAATCTTTGTGTTTGTTTTGTTCTTAAAAGAAAGAATCCATAAAATGGAATGGAAACCGAAAATAATTGAAACTGCCTATTGCTGTTTGTATATCACGACGTTGGGTTAACCTTCGTGTCAAAGCACTCTGGCATCTTTCTTCGTGTGGACGAGATATGGTAAGTCCAACACATAATTTCCCTCCTGGTCTTTAACCTTTTTGGGATTCCAAGGCCCTTTAGGTTTCCCTTTAGACTTTCCTTGGGCCAAAGCTAAGGCTTCCCCGGGAGCCGCTGGCTCGGCTTTCCGCTTCTGTTTCCGATTGGAATTGCCTCCGGTTTCTTGGGCGACTGACTTGAGCTTGCCACTTCTGAGTCGATCCTCATCTTCACCATTAGCGTACTTGGTGGCAATCTCCATCATCCGATTCAGGGACATATCTCTGGTTCGACCGAATTTCAAATTCAGCTCTCTGTACTTGACGCCTTCCTTGAAGGCACAAACTGCTTGGTGGTCAGGCACATTCTCCACTGAGTGATGTAACGTGATCCATCTCTGGATGTAATCTCTCAAAGTTTCATTCGGCTTTTGCACACAAGACCGCAGT
Organism: Triticum aestivum; assembly: GCF_018294505.1. Taxonomy (NCBI): domain Eukaryota; kingdom Viridiplantae; phylum Streptophyta; class Magnoliopsida; order Poales; family Poaceae; genus Triticum; species Triticum aestivum. The sequence continues at coordinate 278,643,744 of NC_057800.1, read as the reverse complement.
TCCGTCAGTCCTGCTGGTCGCTTGCATGTGCCCTCAAATGTGGTGACGAACACTCGGGAGAGATCTTCCCAAGTGTAAATGCTGCTAGGCGCTTTAGCCACGCTCTGGCCGAGCCCTCCAACATGAGAGGCAGGTGCTTCATGGCCACTTCATCATTGCCGCCGCCAATCTGGACGGCCACTCGGTAGTCCTCGAGCCAAGTATCGGGCTTGGACTCGCCAGTGAACTTACTGACTCCAGTCGTCAACCTGAAATTGGGAGGAATCACAGCAGCCCTGATGGCTCTACTAAAGCACTCTGGCCCCGAAACATGTACTCTGCTGCTGGCAGGCGCATCTCTGTCGTGGCCTTCTCGGTGAGCTCTGTTTCTGTCGACCAAACCCTGGACGAGGATGGATCTCGCGTCAAAGTCTGGCCCTCTGGGGTCGACTGGAATCCTTCGCCCACCACTATGAGGGCGCCTGTCATCCTGCTGGCGAGGCACATACGACCCGCTCCTCGGGGGAGGCGTGGGCACTCGACGTCGACCGTCACGATCGACTCGGTGATCATACTGCTCATGGTTCCCATACTGGTCACGCCGGTCTCCACGTCCCTCACGCCTCGGGGGCGATCTCGGGCTGTGAGCCGACTGGACTGTGTCCGTGGCAACGGATCTGCTGTGAATTCTGTTCCGCGACTGAGAAACAGCGGAATTCTGATCTCCTGCTGCCCGGAGTAACGCTCTGATCTACAGCAAGCCTCTGCCAGCCTCCGACTGGGAAGGCTGAATCGACTCCGCTATACGGGCCGCAGCTGCTAAATTCTGAATCGGAGTCCGATATACCTGCGGGGGCGGGAAGAGTTGACGTCGACTGGATTCGGGAACCCGTTGTCGCGCATGCTCGTCGAGTGCTCGCTGGAGGTTCTCCAGTCGAGTGCGCTCGGCCAACTTTGCCAGGCGCGCGTCCTCCAAGGCGCGAGCCTCGGGGGTTTCTCCAACGATAGGAGTGTGCAGAGCATCCATGTTCCGGCGGCGAAGTTCTTCTCTCTGCAGTGACGTGAGAGGCTCGGGAAGATATTCCTCATGGGGACGCGACGGGTCGCCTCCTCCTGCGCCTCCGTTGGTGCGGGTAAAACCGGGGGGACTGGACGGCTCATCGACCATCAGAACCTCCGCCGCCGGATCGCTGCTGTCGCACTCGGATGCAGTCTCTTCGGAGCCAGTCGACAGGTCGAACAGGCCGTAGAGGGATTCGCCGGCTCGATCGCCGCGACTTGAGGGGTGGCCGACTGACGGGCCACCGCGTGTCTCACCGACCGCTGAAGTCTCGACCGACCGGAGCGCTTGCGCCGGCGGGAAACGGGGAGGGAGGACAGCACAGAAGCCGACCGGTAGGGGGTCGACGGTTGCCGCAGGAGAACACCGCGGACGCACGCGCTAAAGTGCGTTGCCCCGCGGATAGGGAGCGCGTCCACGTCAAGCGGAGCCTCCTGAAGCCAGGCGGAGTCGTCGGCGATGAACGTGAGCGCGTCGAGACGGATCTCGCGACCCTCCACCAAAACTCCATTGAAAACCATGATGATTCGGGTCGGAAAAGATCGCAACTCCTCCAACAAAACGCTAAAACACCTGCCCCACGGTGGGCGCCAACTGTCGTGGTTCTAAGTCTGACAGTAATGTAGGGGGGTAAGTATGGAGAGGCGAGGTCTTAGCTATGGAGAGGTTGTAAGGACGCAAGGTTTACGAGTTTAGGCCCTTCTCGGAGGAAGTAAAAGCCCTACGTCTCGGAGCCCGGAGGCGGTCGACTGGATTATGTGTGTATGAGTTACAGAGGTGCGAACCCTTGTCTCGGAGGAGGGGGGTGGCTTATATAGAGTGCGCCAGGACCCCGGCCAGCCCACGTTATGAAGGGTTCAATGTACATTAAGGCAGGGCGTTACTGATAACGCTAGTAATAAAGTGCTATGATGACCATAAAGGCTACTTAATGACCGACCGTTAGCGTGCGGAGTGACTTTAGGTCTCCTGGCCGTCGAGTGGTTGGATCTTGGTCGAGTAATTGCTTCTTGGTCGAATGTCTTCGAGTCTGTCGAGTGGAACACCTCTAAGTCGATTGAAAGGTGATTTATTCTAAAGGTGTCCTTGGGTAGGGCAGTTATGACAGGTCCGTGACCCTACCCTAGGTACATTCCTTCATCAGTGAACGATGTGTATGTTGACTAAACTTTTTAAAGTAATTGAAATTAGAAACTATTGAAGGAGTTTTTGAGTGTTATGAGTAACATGAGAGAGAGAGACGATCTAAATGAGTTGAACTGTTAAAAAAGACTGTAAGTGCTTGACTAATATACAGATAAATGATGCTTTTATAATTTGCAGAACCTATCATATAGCCAATGGTTAGATTTCTGTATCTTAAATTCTAGAATTTGGGAGGTAAAACGTAGTTAAATAGTAGAGGCCAGGTTAAGAACCAAAACAACGTTAAAATAGTATTGAAAGTTGAAATGAAATGTTAATTGGAAATGATGGAGTCTGTAATCGTGTATGAAAATTCCAATTAGTTTGATGCTCGTATGAGGGAAGTGTGTTGCTACTTCCGCAACACTCTAAATTTAAATACATCTTTATTTGCCTGAAGAAATGGTGGTTGGTGTAAAAGGAGCTAAGTAGTTGACTGTCATGTTTAGACGATTGCTGGTGCAGGATGGCAACGACTACTTATGTTCTTTACGCGGGCCAATTGGTCATTATGTTTCGTTCATTCTCCATCCCTGCATATTGTACTTCCTTAAATAAATTTATATGCTAATATTCTCATTCTAATGATCAGAACTGGTTTGTTATCTTCATATGTATATGTATATATGTCAATATGAGGTTTAGGCACTATCATGTGGAATTTCAGGCCACTTTGCTTTTGTTGGAATTTATTCCACCTGTCGGACGTGGCTCGAGTTTGGGACTTCAGTATAGATGATCTCGTACTATATGAAAGAAATTAAGTTACCAATGATATACCTGTAGTTTTGTGTGTTTTTGTTTACCCAGTGGATATAATTTGTATATTGTAAAAATTAAAGCTATGTATTATAGCCATTATCATTTATGGGTATGATGATTACTGCAGTTTCTACACGCTTTATAGTTGGTCATGCAGAGCGTGAGTGTTAATACATTAATTGATTGATTGAAATTATTAGATTAAATTCCAGTTTTATGTATGCCATTAGTGATGAATGTAATAAGGCAGTTTTGTTGTTGAGATGTTTATATAAGCTTGTCTCTCATATATTGCGACACTATCAGGTTGAAGAAATTTTGTTTTCAGACCAATTGGTGTCGTAATAACAGATGGACTCGCTTGGCAATTCCATGCTTGTTGTGCAGCCAACCAGGTTGGTTCGTGTGTTTGTTCTGACACCCAACAGCAACAGGGTTGCTCCTGTTGACCGTTTCCTACGGTCTTATTTCGATGCATCTCGCTTCACCATTCATCTCCGATTTGATGGTGCTGTGTTTGTTCATTTTTGGTTTCGAGAGGATGCCGATATGCTACACGGTCATGCTTGGATTTCAGATCGCAAACTTGTTGGATTCTTTTTTGTCAAGTTTAATGCTTTTGACATTATGCCTCTGTTTGGTGGTGGTTTCGTTTAGATTGCATGATTTTCAAGTTTGATGCAGATGATGGCTGGAAAGAAAATTGTTAGCAAGGAGAAGAATCGTGTCTATTTTATTTTCCAAGTGCTTGTATCGGTGTGTAGTTATGTTATGAAATCTAAGTCAGCACTGTCTCAAGAGTTTTGTCTGTGACCAACTGATATATTTTAATAAAGGGTTTCCTTTGTATTATGTATTTGTGTGCTTCAAGGCTTAACATCACCTGTATCGTAAAATGTTGGTCTCATACAGCAACTGATGAATTATAAGAATATACTCAAGTCTGTGTTGAGGAGTATTGAATTGAACGAAGGTTGTTTTTATGTCGTTTCCGTTTTGTTATATGATCTATGTATTCATATCATGCAAGAGCTGAATTGAAGATACGTTTGTTTCAATTTTAAAATTCGTGTATTTGTTTCGAAATTTCAAATGATTAAGCATTGCGCTTGTATGTCCAGAATATATACAAAGTACTCTTGAATAGCGTATTGGCTTTGTAGCCTTTAAAAGGAAGAAACAAGTTGTAATACAATTTTATTGAAATGTTATGAAAGGTGGTACAGAGTATTTCTCAAAAAAATGAGCAAAGAACTTGCAATACTATTTTATTTAAATGCCGTGCAAGGCAGCTATAATATTTCTTAACAGTGTACTTCGGAATGGTGATAGAAGCAGAAGAGGCCATGTCAGTAATGTTCCTGGAGAAAAATTCAAATGTTAATATTTCTGAGATTTTTTTAAAAGGTTGCATATTCAGAAGTAAAAATTTGTACACTTACATCTTCTTTTTTGACTGTAAGAAGACCAACTGTCACATGTGTTGATGCTAAAGTTGCCCAGACGCCACCTTTTCTTTTTGAGTTGTAGGTGGAACAGGTCCATCACACTGCACCTTAATGTAAGTTGATTTTGTTGTCTCTTCTGTTGATACCTTTATCGGCAGGAGACCAGCACTGTCAATACATATCTGATGGATTGCATGTACCATTTTTTCATTGGAATCTTTTAGAGCAGCCATATATTTTGTGTTGACATCACTGTTTTCTTTGAATGTGTTTTCAAAGGTTGTTGCTGCATGTAATTTTCTTCGTAGGGCGACAACCTCTTTGTATTTGCATCTTCAATCTGAACCCTGCACTTTGCCATTAAATGGGTCATTGCAGTTTGGCATGCATCTTCCAGTGCATGGTATGTGGTGTGTGCAGTGTCCCCATAGAATCCGCTTATTTGCAAATGCATTGCCATCACTTGGGGGTACTTCTATGTCAATCCAACCTCTTATATCGATTGTGGATTCATGAATAGTCCCAGTAGAGTATATAGACAATCCAAGTGCGATTGTGATCTCTGTTAGCAGTACATGTTTTGGAATATATGCTTTTGCTGCTGCCTAAAAAGAGGATTATTAATTATGTCTTTGCATTATGCAATCGATGTGGTAAATGTAGACATGAAGGACAACTTACACCAGGAACATGAATGAGTTTGGTTGTAGGATCTACATGTTATTTGTCGAAAATCACTTGTTTTCTTTTTCCGAGTGAAGATTCTGCGGGCATTGTCGAAGGAATTGGTCGTGGAAGTACCCTTGTACCTTTTGTAGTTAGTTCCATATCAGCTTCAGGATCTGTGGTCCTTCTATGCTTGTCATAATGAGATTGATCTATCTGCTGGAAGAAGTTGAACAAACATTCTTAAGGAAATCTCGCATTAGAAAGATTGCCAACGAAAGATGCAAGGATAGATCGGCGGCTTAAAAATTGTTCCTTACCTGGTTGTAATCGGTGGCTAGTGCTTCAGTGCTGATTCCTTTGTGATCACCACAGTTAAACTCGTTACCACATTTAGTAGCACTATGTTCAACAGTATCATCCATCTGAAAGAATAGTTTGAAAATATGTCAGATCGGTAAAGCTATGGAACAAACAAAAAGTGAGAGCGTAGGTACCTTATGGCAGGAATTGGCTAATACTTTAACCTATACTGGTAATGTTCTATATTTATAAGTCTGGTGTATGAGAGGTCAACCAAATGACCATTATATGATGTCTAATGGGTGTTTAGTATTCGTGCATTTATAAGCATTTATCTATCGTTTTGCACCATGCATCTGTAACTGATAAGTTATTATTTGTTGGTAACTGATGAATAAATTCGTTTGCATTACTTCTGCTGTATCTGCATTAGCCTTGTACGGAAGAAAAGGAAGGAGACACAATGTTACAGAAGAGGAATTTGATTAGCCTTGTATGGAAGAAAAGGGAGGAGACACAATGTTACAGAAGAGGATTTCGAAGCTCCATGCTGCAAATTTTTGGGTGGGCACTAAAGGTATACTTCGATTGCTGAATTTAGTGTAGGAATCCTTATATTGCATATGAATTTAGAAACTAAGATATCAGTTGTTAGTTTCTGCATGTCATGGTTAAGTTTATTCAGATTTAAATATTCTTGACAGAATAGAATATATAAGAAGTGCATTTTCTTATAGGAATAGAGAGCAGAGCTATGGAAACATACATTTTATATAGGTACAATAACCATATGTATAGAAATGCATAAGCTGTTTCATTATTCAGTGCATCCAGTGCACGAAGAGGAATAGTTTTTGCAAAACATAGTACCAAGACACATTAACTGGCGAAGACAAAGTTGTTGATCATCTGATCATGCAGTAGCATTCGCACGCAGGCGACATATTTATTAATGTAAGGTAAATAATTATAGATGGACATATGCAGAAGGTCGGAATTCCTTTATTTGTTTCTGAATAAGCTGATCGAAGTTCTTTTTAGGATAAGTGCACCTTCTTCTTTGCGGAAGTTGACTTGTTGGCTTCAGTGCCGGTCCTGCGATCCACAGTAAAGTTTGTAAATAAATAGTAAGTGGACATGGACTAAATTCTAGGTTTCAAGTTTTGGTCTGGACCTTTTTGATGGCTTCTTGCTAGGATTGTGTGAATCATTTTTGCTTGCAGTAGCGATGTCAGAAGATTGTGTTTCCTGTTCTTTGGCAGAAGATGGTGCTATCTGTTCCTTTAATTATTGAAAGAAAATTCATGGTGATAATAAAGTAAATATATTAGTCAAAGATACAAGGAAATGAGAAATGATTTTATCGTTGAATCAACTGTAGAAGATATCTGTCCTTCATTTTTATCACTTTCATTAGTGTTGTCCTTATCCTTGTCCTTCTCCTCGGGTTCTTTGTCGTTACTGCTAGTGTTTACCTATCAAAGGGATATACTGATAGGTTAGTCTACTATAAGTTGAGGCAGGTGATAGTAAATAAATTGGAAATTTATATATTGGTATTAAGCAAAATTAAACACCTTGCTAGTTTCCATGGATGTCTCTGTTGATGTGCTGCTTGACCCAGTGCTAAGTTTGTTGAACTCGAATACAATTGTATTTGCGTGAACCTGTGTTATGCTGTTCACTTGGAAAGATAGTTACCCATAGTGAAGGCCCTTTTCATTCACAGTGAAGTGAAGAGTGAATTTCTTGGATATCAAGGCTGTTATCTCTGCAGGAACAACAAATGGACGGTCGGATGCACCGCGCATGATAACTTCGATTCTCTTCCAATAGCCTATTCAGCAACTGAAGCAAAGAACACAAACTCAATTTCCCCTGATTCGTCGGCACCAATAAGACGGACCTTGTACCTGGACAGGAGAGGTTGAAAATAAGCTTGTGACAATAAAATGGTTACTCTTCATGTTTATAATAGGTTACCTTGGTGTAGCTGATGTACAACCACATTTTTTATTGCTGCAAACAAATGCACTCCCAACTTGAAATGCCTTCCTATGGCACATTTGGCAAGAGAGGAACCACCAATGTTCTGAGGCCAGTCTCATTATTGTGACCGTGCTGATCATATTCTTGCCCTATGTGTTTAACATGATCAATGAAATTCATATTTGTTTGTTGGGTACTGAATAGTTAATCTGAAAGTCAAAAATGTGCAAATAACTCACAAGGAATTCATTAGGATTCATGGTAACCAGGAACTCGACCTTCACGGTGTCAGCCCTTTCATTATTAATTGCTGGATTGTAGCGATCATCACGTGCTGCCATGACTGTCATTGTAGGCATTTGCTTACCTAGTCTGCATTTAGCATAATGAACATAAAGATAAGTATATGACATAGAATCAACTAATATATGTTACATTTTGCAATGCTAGTTATTTTTGTATTCGTATTACCTGGTACAATATTCTATCTTCTCAGGTATATCTGGATTGATATATATCTTCGCAGCGTCACTGCAGCTTATTGTTGGACGTCCTGCATTTTTTTAATAATGTTATTTATTTCTTAATCAATGCATGCCAGGTAAATTAATACTTTGAATCATCAACCATACCTAGGTAACTTTTCATAAGAGTGCCAACCAAAAGAACTATAACTGGCTGGTTCTAACCAAGATTGTATAGATCATCAGCCTGGAAGGAAGTTGCATGTTCTCCCCATAGCGCAACTTCCATAGTGTTTCCACTAACAACATCATGGATTGAATATCAGGAATCAACAGATCATCAGATAAGTTTAATATTTCATGATATATACGAAATGGCTTACTCAATATTGGTGATCTGCAAGTTCCTTTTATCTGATTCTTGTTCTCTAGCAGGTAATCGTACCTTCAGCATGTCTGAAATTCCAGATACTATTCCAATAACATCTGTATACATAAACATGGTCATGAAGATGTATCATGGATAATCAAGGAATTAGCACAGTAAAACCTATGGTAAATGAAAACAGTAATTTACTTGCCTATGAAGTTGTCTATTTTCCAACCATTTTAGGAAGAACTTGGAAATTAGTAAGTGAGTATGCATATCGAGGAAAGTCAGTGGCCACATCATCGTTAACCTCAACAGTTGACCAGGGAGTGATTTTAATCATGAAATTTCCATCAACAGCCCTGTACATGTTCTTTGAGGAGGTGACGAAGAAATCTCTAACAAGGCAAGCATTCCCTTCCTTCAGTTTCTCCCTGAACATTTCTCATATTGTGCCAGTATCTCACTGTACATCTTGTTTCCCTTTTTTGAAAATTAGGGGCAGAAACAATTAGCATTCGTAGTATAGCAGAGGATAAATTATAATAAGCATTAAACTATTCACAAACCTCCTTATCAATGAAGACAATGTCCAGATGCTTAAACTCGTTGTCCTTATTGAAATCCCAAACACGAGCCACACGTGCTAGGACAGCGACATGCCTGACAGATGGACTAAGTTCCGACAACAGTAAAGTGGCCTGAAATTCCACATATGTAGTTAGTCAATTCATTCTGTATTAATTTAAATTAAATGCATGAAATGAAATGAACTGACCTTTAACAGATGCTAGTGTAAATTGTATGAATATAGGAAATTAGAAAAATTATTTATTTGGTATATAGTATTAGCCTGTATATACTATTTATGTATATGTACAATAAGAATAATAATTGACATTTATTGCGTAACTTTAAGGACCTCACGATACACGACATTTGAAGTTGTATCGCTCGAGTCCACATTATTTTTGCCAATAAGAATTTTCAGTCCTTTCCTCGATGTCACCCGTGAAATTGCCACATAAAGTTGACCATGTGTGAAAACAGGTTGTTGCAAGTAAATCCCAACAGATTCAAGTGTTTGTCCCTGACTTTTGTTAATTGTCATAGCATAGCACAACCGTATAGGATATTGTCGCCTCTAAAGAACAAAGGGTATTTTGATGTCTTCGATGTTAGATTAATTCTTGGGATGTACACAATGTCGCCAATATGTGAACCTGTCATTATGGTAGCCTGGACCAATCGGCTGGCTAACTGAGTGATAATTAGTCTGGTTCCATTACATAGGCCAATACTTTGGTCAATGTTCCTAAGCAGCATAACTGGACAACCAACTTTGAGGACTAACTTATGCTGTGGGAAATTGCTTATTTTAATAGTGTTTAGATATTCAGTGGGATGCATTTCATCAAAGTCTCCTAGCTTGTCATTCATTTTTGAAATAGAATCATAGCTAAGGTGTTCAAAAGATTCACCTGGTACCATAGCAAGTACATGTTCATTAATTTTATCAACAGCTTTGTTGTTTGGACAAACAATGGCACGACTTTCTAAATACGCTTGCTCACAGTATCTTACTTTTATGTCAGTGTAGACAACATTGATGATGGCAGATATATTATCGTCAGTATTTTTGATAAGAAGATCACTTGGTATTTTAATTACATCTTCATCTGAAAGTCTATTAGTGGTATTCTCACGCACACTACCATCCCCAGAAGACAAAACCCAGTCACTAAACTCCTTTAATTCTTCTTGTTGTGATGGAAGTAATTTTGGGTTGGATAGTCTCATGTTAACATTTAATTTTAAAATTTTGACATATTTCCATAAAGGAGAGTTTGTTATTGTTGCATTTACAATGTCAGATCTTGAACCGCCTTCTATAATAGGCAATATTTGTCTAAAGTCACTGCCTAGTACAACAGGTATTCCTCCAAATGGCGTTGTTGCTGCAATATCATTAAATGGCTTTAGAATGTCACGCAAAGTCCTATCAAGTGTTTCAAAACAATGTCTATGTGTCATAGGAGCTTCATCCCAAATTATAAGAGAACATTCCTTCATCAAATCAGCCAGATGGGTCCCTCTTTTCATGTCACATAAAGTGGTTTCATCAATGTCAATTGGAATTTTGAACCTAGAGTGGGCTGTTCTTCCACCTTGTAATAAAAGAGAGGCTACTCTTGAAGAAGCAACAGCAATAACAATTTTTCCTTGGGAACGCAAGTATGAAAGCATGGCTTTCCAGACAAAGGTTTTTCCCGTGCCACCATAACCCGAAAGGAAGAAGAATCCAAGTTTTCCATTCATTACGCATGAAACAATTTCATTATATGCTTCTCTCTGATTTGTATTTAGTTTAGAGGATAGTGCACCTGATGTTTGAATTAATTCAGCTAAATCATATGATCTTTCATCTTGAATGAGTCTATTTACTTGAATTTCAGGAGTATCTAAACGTGGTTGTGGTAGGTTAAAATTACCTATTGAGGAACCATTACGCAAAAGCAATTCATTTAGTTCTTCTATTAGAAGGTTTTGCAATTGATCAGTTGGGACAGAGAAAGCAGGGTTATTAAGCAGTATACGGAACCTATGTTCAATGTCATCAGACATATAGCAAGCATACTTGTTATAAAATGCACACTCATTTTCAAGATTGTAAAATAAAAGCATGGTTATGAAAAGATGCCTAAGCTGAGGTGATGTTGCCCATATAACAGCTTCATCAAATGCAGTATACCATTCGGTGTCATCACCTAACAATCCTCGAGCTAAACATGCTGCTTTAAATGTATCGTATATTGTGCCATTATGAGTTCGTAAATCTTCAAAACTACATGCACTTTTAACAGTCATTAAAAGCAACCGCAGGTAGAATCGCTCACCAGCTGATGGATGGACATAGTATATGCGGCCAATTGTGTCACTCTCTATTTTTTTCTTCACCCATTCCTTTTCTTTACTGTCCCATGTCCATGCACTTGGAAAATTGCAATAAGTAAGTTGATGAGCTTCTGGGTATTTTAGATTTGCAACAAACCATTCGGTCAACATAATTTTCTGAAATAGTTGTGCATTTAAAGAAATGCTTGTAAGATTTGATTTTGACTCATAAGTAACAGTATTCATTCCAGGTAAATGAATATCCAATCGTTGTACGGATGGCCTTTTACAATGTAAAGGGAATTCATATGTGCGCCACAGTGTTTCATGAGGAACCAAATGCCTATAGTCCAAGTATTCTTGAATCTCATCAATTTCTTTACTCTTTGGTTTTTCATGTTGCTCATTTTCACTACCTTTCTCAGAGTTAACTTTCTTGCCTTTTATAGTTTCAAATGCCACACGACATCTGTCTTTACCCTTTGTAACATATTTGAAAAGGTACTTCACTACCCTTGTCTTGTTACACCATTCAGTATTAATATGGGCTTGATATCTTTTTAGAAGATACATATTGTATGGTACGACATATCTATTATCAAGACGGAAACCATTTTTAATTACATAACACCCATCATCACGACGCCTATAAACAGGAAAACCTTGTTCATTAATTGAAGTCTCGTCATGGAAAGGTTTAGGATAATGTTTAGAGCAAACATCATTTTTCATGCATGGGCATTTATTGTTCATGTGGCCGCAGGGGCCGTGCATCATGAATTCCCAAACAAGTGCATATCCTAATGGATCTTTATTGACGTCAGGGATCTCTGCAATAATTAGGGAATCAATAGTGGCTAGTGTATCCTTACTATCCTTGTTTTTTAGCCAAACAAGACAGTGCACATGTGGAAGACCCCTTTTTTGTAATTCAGTGCTATGCAGCACTGGAACGATAGGGGGAAAAGTGTAAGTGAAAGTGCGGTTTTATTGTAGTCAAAACTTAAAAATTGTACATATCAGAAAAGCATACCGGCTACTACTGGACCATAAACTCTGCCTTTTTTAATGTCCTCAATTAGCTCATCTTGTTTCAGTTTGTACACTCTGTTAACAATGTCAGGTCTGTCGGATGGGACCTGGCCTGGTTCAAAGCGCAACGCCTCGCTTATTTCTGCCCATTTAGCATTGCAAGTAAAGGTTGTGAAGACATCAGGTCCACCATGGACCCGGCAAATGGCCATGCCATCCTGTTAATGTTGGATGTAGTATCTTTTACCTCCGGTAAAAGACCCCGGTAAAACAGTTTTTCGACCAATCTGCTCACCGTTAGTATAACCTTTATCAACTGCGTCGCTAATATTTTTGAAACTATCCGATCTTAGTTCATCTTGTTTCTGATGTATAAACCAAAGGCGATTTTCTTCCAAGCAGGCATAACAATCAACTTGTAATTGGAAAGTAGCTGTTCCACAACACGTGTAAGGATTGTACTGATCAGGCCCATAATGACAGCAATATGCGTAATAATCCAACATGGTAAGTGTTTTACGTGCCTTTTCGGGCAATAAGTGGGCATCGGTGTATCGAATACCTAAATGGAACCCAACATCACCATATGGAAATAATAGAGGATACTGCAAGGCCATCAGAGCAGGGTGCAAGTTCGATATAGGCTGCAAACCACAATTTCTATCATGCACAATAATATCGTGTTTATAACTGTCTGGTGTGAAGTCACCAACAATTAAAAGAGCAAGGTCATCAAATGTTGGTAAATTATACTGGATATCAGTGTTAAGCTGAGGAGCCAATAGCCTAATTGCCACACGTTCATCAGGGCAGTCCCTAATTCGTTCTCCAGCAATTCTAAATTGTTTCACAAGTGGGTTCACATCATTTAACATTTGCATTATTTTTGCGACAATATTGCCATCCAATTCACCATCAAAATCATCTTCTTTGCACAATGCTTTTATTCTATTTTCAATTTCACGATCAGTATCATGTATATATAGCTGGGCAAATTTGGGCTTACCATCATATGGAACTAATGTACCCATCTTGTGGTGCACTTGACCGCTTATTCGGAAAACATATGGACCTTTACCATCGTTGATACTTTTGTCTATATGCGCTCCAAAAGAAGTGAAATTAAATAGACAATTATATTGCCTTATATGGTTCATAAACTCTCTACTCTCACGACCACCATCAAAACGCATAAGATGTGCAAGATATTCTGGTGGAGATAGGAATTCAGATATCTGAATACGACCTCCACTACAACAGCGATTGAATACAAAACGACGTTTTTCCAGCTGGATTCTCTCTCTACTTGTTCATCCCACCAGAAGGATGCACCACAATGTTGGCATCTATAGCAAGGTCCACCTAGGCGTGAGCGATCTCGATATGTTTCTGATTGAGTAAAGGGAGCAAAAATTATTATTATTTTATTTGTTTTTGTCATATTAGGAATACATAAGAAGGTGCGAAGGTTAGTACCTTTCAGGGCATCTGCGTATTCTTCTGCTAGAGGCAATTGTGGTCGTCCACTGGCATCACACGCTGGTCCAGACTTAGCTATTTTTTCTTGTTTCCTGTGCCTAATGCGTGCCTGGCGGTTTTTATTGGCGTGTTCTCTGTTGTATGTAGGGAAAAAATCGAAAGGAGGACCATGGTGTTTTGCTCGTTTTGATTTGGGAAGAACAGTATTTTCAGAAGATGGTGATTGTGATGTCGATGCATGAGCGCCAGAAGATGGTGATTGTGATGTCAACGCATGAGCGCCCTGTATGACATTTGTATGTTTTGTTCGTTTTGATTTGCGAAGCACAATATTTTCATTTGACCCCTCGGCGCCTTGTGCGACATTTGTCTTTCTTTTTCGCATTTTTCACTTTCTAATTAACCTGCTATATATGGCAGGAAAAGTAGACGGTACTTTTGATTATATCAAACAATCATAGAGTGAAATCACATCATACCAATAGAAGGTATGTACTACAATGAACCGATTGTGAGATGAGGCATAATTAAAGGAGGCATAAAAGGAAAGTAGCACTGACCTGTCCATTAGCCATTGGATCAGCTAGAAGAACCAAAGATACCAAGCAGTACGTAGCTAGAATTCCAACCTGGAGAGAAGCTGTAATCATTTCAAACTATGAATTAGACGGAGGACATTTAGACATATATCTAGACAATAACTGAGAATTGGAACAAGCACAACACCTTAAACCAAACAGAGTTGGAATCTAAGCATCACCCATCGCTTTGCTTTTGAACTGTGGTTTGCGAAAATGAGTAGAGTAGGTAAGGACCAGCGGCAAGTTTGGGATTTTATAGGCTAGGGTGAATATACAAAGATACGATTAACCTCTCAATTAATCGATTGGCATACAGGATTAACCTCACAATCAATCAATTGGCATGAATAACGATGAAACTAAACTACCCGGAGCATCGACTGGCATTCATGGCCTGATTAATCATCGTTCGGTATTGAATCTCATGCATGTTGGCCGCTGCACCCCAACCGGCTCCTCCGCTGGCGCCCGTGCCCCATCCGACCATGCCGCTAGGGTCCATTACCCATCCGACCGCGCCGCTAGGGTCCGTCCCCATCCGGCCGCACCGGTCGCGTCCACGCGTAGCCGCCAATGCACTCCGCACCGCGCAGTCGGGGCAGACCAGGTAGCGAACGCGTGCTTTAGGGTCCATGTTGGCGTTTCACCCCGTGCGCTGTGTTGGATAGAGAAGGCCAGATGGTACAAAAGGCCCAGTAGGCCCAATTGAACGCGAGACATCCAAAAAAGTCACCGGAGCAGCAGCCTGAAAAGCCCAACTTAGCCTGGCGCGCGAGTTAGCGCTTGCGTATGAGATTTGGTGGGATTAACAGCGAATCTGACGCCAAAAACGACTAAAAGTGGTGATCTAACGGCTAGAAAGGCTAATGGCCTGAGAGGGCTGGGAGGATGCTCGGTTTTAATATATATAAATTGCTTGATTTATCCCTCTACATCATGTCATCTTGCTTAAAGCGTTACTTTGTTCTTATGAACTTAATACTCTAAATGCATGCTGGATAGCGGTCGATGTGTGGAGTAATAGTAGTAGATGCAGAATTGTTTTGATCTACTTGACACGGACGTGATGCCTATATTCATGATTGCATCTTTTTTATTTATATCACATCTCGTTTACTATTTTGCAATCTTTACTTTCCAATCTATACAACAAAAATACCAAAAAAAATTTATTTTACTATCTCTATCAGATCTCACTTTTGCGAGTGACCGTGAAGGGATTGACAACCCCTTTATCGCGTTGGTTGCAAGGTTCTTGATTGTCTGTGGAGATACTAGGTGACTTGTGCATTGTCTCCTACTGGATTGATACCTTGATTCTAAAAAACTGAGGGAAATACTTACGCTACTTTGCTGCATCACCCTTTCCTCTTCAAGGAAAAACCAACACATGCTCAAGAGGTAGCAAGAAGGATTTCTGGTGCCATTGCCAGGGAGATCTACGCCAAGTCAAGACATACCAAGTACCCATCGTAAACTCTTCTCCTTTGCATTACATTATTTTCCATTCACCTCTCGTTTTCCTCTCCCCACTTCTAAAACGATTTTCAAAAACCTTTGCCTTTTCTTCGCCCCTCTTCCGTTCGTCTCTTTTCGCTTGCTTCTTGTGTGTCCGTGTGTTAGATCGTTTGTTTCGCCTTCATGGCTAGTCCTCCTATCATTGTTAGTACTCCCGATAATGAAGTTCTTAATTTTAAACAAAGGGAGGGAGAAAACCTAAAAGATGCTTGGTATAGAATTTGCAATGCTCAAAATAGATCTACTAGAAAGCAATCTACTTCCGTTCTTCTTCACAATTTTTACGTAGGCATCACTCCTTGGAATAGATATGTTCTTGACACCATTACCGAAGGGAATTTCTTGGGAAGCCATACTTTTGATTCTTATAATGCTATGATAGATTTGTTAGGCCCACCACCTCTTTTGGTCAATGGAACTATTTTAACTTTAGAACATGTGATGCAAAGGCTTGATATTATTGAAAATAAAATTGCCACTGTAGAGTTAATTGAAAATTTGGATAAAAAGATCCACAACCAAATTACCCAATACGGATCTACGGTAGGAGTTACTTTGAAAAATCTTAGGGAAAAGGAACCCATAGTCAATGAGAAGATAGACGAAGATTCCACTAGAATTGATAAACTCGAGGATATTATTACCAACTTGGGGACCACTTTTTCTACCGTTAAAAATAACTCAAATCCTCCTCCTACCAAAATTGCCAAGTTTATCTATGTTCCTAAAAATAAGGGTGAATCTTCTAGTAAGGAAAATGAAGATCTCAAATCAATAAGTGTTCACCCCAACTTTTTCGATATCGTTAAGGAACCTTTTGCTACAAATGAATTTCTTGATTTCTTGCCTAGGAGTTTGATCATTAACAAAAACGAAGAACCTCCTAGGGGTTATGTGTGTTCATTTGAATAATTGCATACCAAAGATGGCAATACCTAGATCTATTCTTGTTTTTATGCCTAGCTAGGGGCATTAAACGATAGCGCTTGTTGGGAGGCAACCCAATTTTATTTTTGTTGTTTACTTTTTCTCCTGTTTAGTAATAAATAATTCATCTAGCTTCTGTTATGATTGTGTTTTTTATGTTTTAATTAGTGTTTGTGCCAAGTAAAGCCTTTAGGATCTACTTGGGTGATTGTTGTTTGATCTTGTTGATAAAAACAGAAAGTATGCACTCACGAAAATAATTTTCATTTTTTACCAGAGATCGATAAAATACCAATTCCAACTGCAGCAGGTCAATATAAAAATGGTCCTGGTCATCCTAATATTTCAGAATTTTTAGAGTTACAGAAGTATTCGAAACCTCCAAATTGCTACAGACTATTCTGTTTTTCGCGTGTTGTTTGCTTATTTTGATGCATCTATGGCTAGTATCGGGGGGTATGAACCATACAGAAGTTGGAATATAGTAGGTTTAACACCAATATAAATAAAGAATGAGTTCATTACAGTACCTTAAAGTGGTGGTTTATTTTCTTATACTAACGTAGCTCATGAGATTTTCTGTTGAGTTTTGTGTTGTGAAGTTTTCAAGTTTTTGGGTAAAGATTTGATGTATTTTGGAATAAGGAGTGGCAAAAGCCTAAGCTTGTGGATGCCCAAGGCACCCCAAGGTAAAAATTCAAGGACAACCAAAAGCCTAAGTTTGGGGATGCCCCGGAAGGCATCCCCTCTTTCGTCTTCGTCTATCGGTAACTTTACTTGAGGCTATATTTTTATTCACCACATGATATGTGTTTTGCTTGGAGTGCCTTGTATGATATGAGTATTTTCTTTTTAGTTTACCACAATCATCCTTGCTGTACACACCTTTTGGACAGACACATATGAATCAGAATTTATTAGAATAATCTATGTGCTTCACTTATATCTTTTGAGCTAGATAATTTTGCTCTAGTGCTTCACTTATATCTTTTTAGAGAACGGTGGTGATTTTATTTTATAGAAATTATTGATCTCTCATGCTTCACTTATATTATTTTGAGAGTCTTTTAGAACAACATGGTAATTTGCTTTGGCTATAAAATTAGTCCTAATATGATGGGCATCCAAGATGGGTATAATAAAAATTTTCATATAAAGTGCATTGAATACTATGAGAAGTTTGATTCCTTATGATTGTTTTGAGATATGAAGATGGTGATATTATAGTCATGCTAGTTGAGTAGTTCTGAATTTGGGAGATACTTGTTAAAGTTTGTGATTCCCGTAGCATGCACATATGGTGAACCGTTATGTGATGAAGTCGGAGCATGATTTATTTTTTGACTGTCTTCCTTATGAGTGGCGGTCGGGGACGAGCGATGGTCTTTTCCTACCAATCTATCCCCCTAGGAGCATGCGCATAGTACTTCATTTCGATAACTAATAGATTTTTGCAATAAGTATGTGAGTTCTTTATGACTAATGTTGAGTCCATGGATTATACACACTCTCACCCTTCCACCATCACTAGCCTCTCTAGTACCCCGCAACTTTCGCCGGTACCATAAACCCACCATTTACCTTCCTCAAAACAGCCACCATACCTACCTATTATGGCATTTCCATAGCCATTCCGAGATATATTGCCATGCAACTTTCCACCGTTTCATTTATTATGACATGTTCCATCATTGTCATATTGCCTTGCATGATCATGTAGTTGACATCGTATTTGCGGCAAAGCCACCATTCATAATTTTTTTATACATGTCACTCTTGAATCACTGCACATCCCGGTACACTGCCGGAGGCATTCACATAGAGTCATATTTTGTTCTAATTCTTGAGTTGTAAGTAAATAAAAGTGTGATGATCATCATTATTAGAGCATTGTCCCAGTGAGGAAAGGATGATGGAGACTATGATTCCCCCACAAGTCGGGATGAGACTCCGGACGAAAAATAAAATATAAAAAGAGAAAAAAGAGGCCATAAAAAGAGAAAAGGCCCAAATAAAAAAATGAGAGAAAAAGAGAGAAGGGACAATGCTACTATCCTTTTTCCACACTTGTGCTTCAAAATAGCACCATGATCTTCATGATAGAGAGTCTCCTATTTTGTCACTTTCATATACTAGTGGGAATTTTTCATTATAGAACTTGGCTTGTATATTCCAATGATGGGATTCCTCAAATTACACCCACTTAGTTTCTTTTTGAGCTTTCATACACTTATAGCACTAGTGCATCCATTGCATGGCAATCCCTACTCACTCACATTGATATCTATTGATGGGCATCTCCATAGCCCGTTGACACTCCTAGTTGATTTGAGACTACCTTCTCCATTTTGTCTTCTCCACAACCACCATTCTATTCCAGCTATAGTGTTATATCCATGGCTCACGCTCATGTATTGCGTGAAGATTGAAAAAGTTTGAGAACATCAAAAGTATGAAACAATTGCTTGGCTTGTCATCGGGGTTGTGCATGATTAAATATTTTGTGTGATGAAGATAGAGCATAGCCAGACTATATGATTTTGTAGGGATAGCTTTCTTTGGCCATGTTATGTTGAGAAGACATGATTACTTTGTTAGTATGCTTGAAGTATTATTATTTTTATGTCAATATTAAACTTTTGTCTTGAGTCTTTCGGATCTGAACATTCATGCGACAATAAATAAAATTACATTGATAATTATGATAGGTAGCATTCCACATCAAAAATTCTGTTTTTATCATTTACCTACTCGAGGACGAGCAGGAATTAAGATTGGGGATGCTTGATACATCTCCAACGTATCTATAATTTCTGATTGTTCCGTGCTATTATATTATCTGTTTTGGATGATTAATGGGCTTTAATATTCTCTTTTATATTATTTTTGGGACTAGCCTATTAACCGGAGGCCTAGTGCCAGTTTCTGTTTTTTTGCCTATTTTAGAGTTTTGCAGAAAAGGAATACCAACCGGAGTCCAAACGGAATGACACCTTCGCGATGATCTTTCTTGGACCAAAAGCAAACCAGAAGACTTGGAGTTGAAGTCTGGAACGCCACGAAGCAGCCACGAGGCAGGAGGGCACGCCCAGGGGGTAGGCGCACCCCCACCCTCATGGGCTCCTCGTAGCTCCACCGACGTACTTCTTCTGCCTATATATACTCTTATACCCTAGAAACATCGTAGAGAGCCACGAAACCACTTTTCCACCGCCGCAACCTTCTGTACCCATGAGATCCCATCTGGGGGCCTTTTCCGGTGATCTGCCGGAGGGGGAATTGATCATGGAGGGCTTCTACATCAACACCATAGCCTCTCCAATGAAGCGTGAGTAGTTTACCACAGACCTCCGGGTCCATAGTTATTAGCTAGATGGCTTCTTCTCTCTCTTTGATTCTCAATACAAAATTCTCCTCGATGTTATTGGAGATCTATTTGATGTAATACTCTTTTGCGGTGTGTTTGCTGAGATCCGATGAATTGTGGGTTTATGAACAAGATTGTGTATGCATATTATTTGGTTCTTCTCTGAATTCTTATATGCATGATTCGATATCTTTGCAAGTCTCTTCGAATTATTGATTTAGTTTGGCCTACTAGATTGATCTTTCTTGCAATGGGAGAAGTGCTTAGCTTTGGGTTCAATCTTGCGGTGTCCTTTCCCAGTGACAGTAGGGGCAGCAAGGCACATATTGTATTGTTGCCATCAAGGATAAAAAGATGGGGTTTATATCATATTGCTTGAGTTTATCCCTCTACATCATGTCATCTTGCTTAAAGTGTTACTCTGTTCTTTTGAACTTAATACTCTAGATGCATGCTGGATAGCGGTCGATGTGTGGAGTAATAGTAGTAGATGCAGAATCGTTTCGGTCTACTTGACAGGGACGTGATGCCTATATTCATGATCGTTGCCTTAGATATCTTCATAACTATGCGCTTTTCTATCAATTGCTCGGCAGTAATTTGTTCACCCACCGTAATAAATGCTATCTTGAGAGAAGCCACTAGTGAAACCTATGGCCCCCGGGTCTCTTTCTTATTATATTGCATCTCTTTTATTTATATCGCATCTCGTTTACTATTTTGCAATCTTTACTTTCCAATCTATACAACAAAAATATCAAAAATATTTATTTTACTATCTCTATCATATCTCACTTTTGCCAGTGACCGTGAAGGGATTGACAACCCCTTTATCGCATTGGTTGCGAGGTTCTTGATTGTTTTTGCAAGTACTAGGTGACTTGTGCGTTGTCTCCTACTGGATTGATACCTTGGTTCTAAAAAACTAAGGGAAATACTTACGCTACTTTGCTGCATCACCCTTTCCTCTTCAAGGGAAAACCAAGGCATGCTCAAGAGGTAGGAATTATCCACTAATATGATAGCAAATAGTGCTAGCATACCTAGGCTGACAGGGTGCATTAAATGCACCGCTTAGTGTCACATCATTGATTGCCCGGCAAGGCTTGCTGGGCTATCTCGCCAGCTCCACGCTTGTTCTATTGACACATCGCACGACGGGTGTCATGTGTATGTTCCTTCTGTAGGAAGCAGCTGCCATGTGGCGAATGGGTGTGAGGGAGTCCTGGATTAGGGGGTCTCCGGACAGCCGGACTATATCCTTTGGCCGGACTATTGGACCATGAAGATACAAGATTGAAGACTTCGTCCCGTGTCCGGGTGGGACTCTCCTTGGCGTGGAAGGCAAGCTAGGCAATATGGATATGAAGATCTCCTCCCTTGTAACCGACCCTCTATAACCCTAGCCCCCTCCGATGTCTATATAAACTGGAGGGTTTAGTCCGTAGGACAAGATACAATCATACCATAGGCTAGCTTATAGGGTTTAGCCTCTACGATCTCGTGGTAGATCAACTCTTGTAATACTCATATCATCAAGAACAATCAAGCAGGACGTAGGGTATTACCTCCATCAAGAGGGCCCGAACCTGGGTAAACATCATGTCCCTGCTTCCTGTTACCATCCGCCTTAGATGCACAGTTCGGGACCCCCTACCCGATATCCGCCGGTTTTGACACTGACATTGGTGCTTTCATTGAGAGTTCCACTGTGTCGTCACCATAAGGCTTGATGGATCCTTCGATCATCGATAGCGATGTGGTCCAGGGTGAGGTTTTCCTCCCCGGACAGATCTTTGTATTCGGCGGCTTCACACTGCGGGCCAATTCGCTTGGCCATCTGGAGCAGGTCGAGAGCTACGCCCCTGGCCATCAGGTCAGATTCGGAAACTTAAACTACACTACCAACATTCGTGGAGACTTGATCTTCGACGGATTCGAGCCCGTGTCAGGTGCGCTGCACAGTCACGACGAGCACGACGTAACTCTGCCGTCGGACAGTGTTCGGGAGATCGCATCTGCGACTCCTCCGGCCTTCAATCCGGAGCAAATTGTGCCATCCAAGGACGGAGGGATAGACCCCGCCATGGAGGCTGCACTCTCAGTGGCGATGGAGCCGGATACTGACTTCACCCCTTACGAGAGCCGTGTCACCAAACCACTGGATTCGTCTCCGGCCACGGACTCTGAGCCACCTGCATCCGTGCCCATCGAATCTGACTGGGCGCCGATCATGGAGTTCACCTCCGCGGATATCTTTCAGCACTCGCCTTTCGGCGATGTGCTAAATTCATTGAAGTCCCTCTCCTTGTCAGGAGAACCTTGGCCGAACTATGTCCGGCTAGAAGGGGATACGGACGATGAAGAAATTCGCTGCCCGCCCACCACCCACTTAGTATCCACTGTCGACGACTTACCCGACATGCTCAACTTCGACTCCGAAGACATCAACGGCATGGACGAAGATGCAGGAGACGAAGAGGATCCAGCGCCCACAGGGTGCCGGATAGCCAATTCATCACATGACATATACATGGTGGATCGGCCATGACATATACATGGTGGACAGCCAATTCATCACATGACAGCCAATTCATCACATGACATACACATTGCCCCGGTGGCAGATTACAATGAAGCTGCAAGCGGCGAACATAATACGGATCTGATGTCCGAACACGGCGATGCCGAGGATAACCCTCATCAAACCCCATCGGGGGAGGAAAACAGTCCGGACGAAGATGCACACACTACTAGGGAAAACCCTATACACAGACTCTTAGCAGCAGCGCGGCTCAAAAAGGAGCACTGCTGCTAATTAGCAGTAGCGCGGGTGTGGGAAACCCGCTACTGACAAGTGCTTAGCAGTAGCGCGCTCGGCGTAACCCGCGCTGCTACAAATATCGACTGACAGTGCCCACCCAACTCCATTTAGCAGCAGCGCGGTGCCGCGAGCCGCGCAACTGCTATAGCTGTAGCAGTAGCGCGTTTTTTCTGAGGTCGCTGCTGCTAATTTTCAAATCGGGCACACTTTTTGTCCCGGTTAGCAGTAGCGCTTGTACCGAAAGCGCGCTGCTGCTACTTTCTTAGCAGCAGCGCGTTTTACGTACCGTGCTACTGCTAATCCACACCAACCACCTTTTCCCCACCCGTCCTCCCCCTCCCCCTCCTCTCCCTTTCCCCTACCTCTCCCACTCTCACTCTTCTTCTTCCTCAATACTTCTCCCCCATTACTCTCTGTAACACCCTCGATGCGACTATAGCTCCCACGTGTCGAGGCACGACTTAGAGGCATAATCGCACTGAAGGCAATGTCGCAAGTCAGGCAATCTTCACAACATCCCATGTAATATAATTAATAAAAGGGGAGATAACATAGTTGGCTTACACTCGCCATGTCAATCAAGTACATAAAAACATTACATCATCCAAACACTCATGGCCCGACTACGGCGCCAAAATAAAAGACAACCCAACAAGCGACACGGTGACAAAAACCCGAACCCGAGAAAATGAAATAACTTAACGCCGGAAACGGCAAGAGTTGGAGTACATATTGGGAAAGTCATATCCGGGGTGTTACAACACTCCACCACTACGAAAGGATCACGTCCCAAGATCTAGGACTGAAAGAACACCGGGTACTTAGAACGGAGGTGATCCTCGCGTTCCCAGGTAGCTTCACGGTCGGAATGGTGTGACCACTTGACTTTGAGGAATTTGATTGACTTGTTGCGAGTCTTGCGTTCAGTCTCTTCAAGAATAGCAACGGGGTGCTCACGATAGGAGAGATCTTCTTGGAGCTCAATGTCCTCGAAGTTGACGGTGCGGTCAGGAGTCTTGAAGCACTTTCGGAGCTGAGAGACATGGAACACATCATGAACATTTGCAAAGTTTGAAGGAAGCTCGAGTTGATAGGCGAGATCGCCTCTCTTGCTGACAATCTTGAAAGGTCCCACGTATCTGGGGGCAAGCTTCCCTTTGATACCAAAGCGACGAGTACCTTTCATAGGAGAGACGCGGAGGTAAACATGATCTCCGATCTCGAAAGCCAAATCACGGTGCTTACTATCATAGTAGCTCTTCTGGCGGGATTGGGCTGCTTTGAGGTTATCTCGAATGACTTTGCACATTTCCTCTGCCTCTGTGATTAAGTCATTACCCAGCAGCTGACGTTCACCGGTTTCAGACCAGTTGAGAGGGGTACGGCACTTCCTGCCATACAGGATTTCAAATGGGGCCTTGCCCGAACTTGCTTGAAAACTGTTGTTGTAGGAGAATTCAGCATATGGAAGACAATCCTCCAACTTCATGCCGAAGGAGATCACACAAGCCCTAAGCATATCTTTAAGAATCTGGTTGACATGCTCGACTTGACCGCTAGTTTGAGGATGGAAAGCTATGCTGAAGCGGATGTTGGTGCCCATGGCCTTCTGAAAAGAATCCCAAAACTTGGAGGTAAAGATGCTGCCACGGTCTGAAGAGATCACTTGTGGAATACCGTGCAGAGAGACAATTCGAGAGGTATAGAGTTCCGCCAATTGAGCTGCAGTGATTGACTCTTTGATAGGCAGAAAGTGAGCCACTTTAGTGAGTTTGTCGATGACAACGAATATAGCATCATTGCCACGCTTGGACTTTGGAAACCCAGTCACGAAGTCCATTTCAATGTGGTAAAACTTGCATTCTGGAATGGCAAGAGGTTGGAGGAGACCAGCTGGCCTTTGGTGTTCTGCCTTCACTCTTCTGCAGACATCACACTCATTCATGAATTGAGCAATCTCGCGCTTCATTTGAGTCCACCAATAAGCCTACTTGAGATCCTGATACATCTTCGTACTCCCAGGGTGGATGGAGAGGAGAGAATTGTGAGCCTCGTTCATGATCACTTTACGAAGTTCACCTTTTGGTACAACAATACGATCCTCAAAGAAGAGAGTATCCTTGTCATCAAGGCGGTAGCACTTGTACTTGGGTTGACTCTTGGCAATCCCAATCTTCACCTTTTTCACCATAGCATCAAGAAGCTGTGCTTGGCGAATCTGGTCTTCCAAGGTAGGAGAGACTTGAAGGTTGGCAAGGAAACCTTGAGGAACAACTTGCAGATTAAGTTTGCGGAAAGCTTCACAAAGCTTGGGTTGATAAGGCTTGAGAATCAGACTGTTGCAATAAGCCTTCCTGCTCAATGCGTCAGCAATCACATTGGCCTTGCCTAGAGTATACTCGATACTCGGATTATACTCTTGAATCATTTCGACCCATCGAGTTTGCCTGAGGTTGATTACCGTCCATTGAACAAGAAGACCATCAAGAACAAATACCCACTTCCCAACATCAACGAGCTGTTCGAACAACTCAAAGGTGCCCAAGTATTCTCCAAGCTTGATCTCCGTATGGGTTATCATCAGATTCGAATCTGTGAGCAAGATATTCCCAAGATGGCTTTCAGGACAAGCTATGGGTCATATGAATACACTGTCATGTCTTTTGGCCTCATCAACGCTCCTCCGACGTTCTCTCGCATGATGAATTTCATCTTCAAAGCCTACACCAATGACTTTGTTTTGGTCTATCTCGACGACATTCTGGTTTTCTCGAAGAACAAGGAAGATCATGCCAAGCACTTGCGTTTGGTGCTTGATAAGTTGAGGGAACACAAGTTCTACGCCAAGTTCTCCAAGTGCGAATTTTGGCTCGATCAGGTTCTTTATCTTGGTCATATCATCTCTGCCAAGGGCATTGCCATGAATCCTGAGAAGGTGTCTGCAATTGTGAATTGGGAACCTCCTCAGAACGTGAAGCAACTCCATAGCTTCCTCGGTCTTGCAAGCTACTGTAGAAGATTCGTTGAAAACTTTTCTAAGATCGTGAAGCCTCTCTCAAATCTTCTCCAGAAGCACGTCAAGTACGTTTGGTCTCCGGAGTGTGACATTGCTTTCAACACTTTGAAAGAGAAATTGATCACTGCTCCAGTTCTGACTCCGCCTGATGAATCCAAGCCGTACGAGGTCTTTTGTGATGCCTCTCTCCAAGGTCTTGGCGCAGTGTTGATGCAAGAGAAGAAAGTTGATGCTTATACCTCTCGCCAGTTGAAGCCCAATGAGAAGAACTACCCCACTCATGATCTCGAGTTGGCGGCAGTTGTGCATGCTCTTTTGACTTGGAGACATCTCTTATTGGGAAGAAAAGTGGACATTTTCACTGATCACAAGAGTCTCAAGTACATCTTCACTCAGCCTAATCTCAACCTCAGGCAAACTCGATGGGTCGAAATTATTCAAGAGTATAATCCGAGTATCGAGTATACTCCAGGCAAGGCCAATGTGATTGCTGACGCATTGAGCAGGAAGGCTTATTGCAACAGTCTGATTCTCAAGCCTTATCAACCCGAGCTTTGGGAAGCTTTCCGCAGACTTAATCTGCAAGTTGTTCCTCAAGGTTTCCTCGCCAACCTTCAAGTCTCTCCTACCTTGGAAGATCAGATTCGCCAAGCTCAGCTTCTTGATGCTATGGTGAAAAAGGTGAAGATTGGTATTGCCAAGAGTCAACCCAAGTACAAGTGCTACCGCCTTGATGACAAGGATACTCTCTTCTTCAAGGATCGTATTGTTGTATCAATAGGTGAACTTCGTAAAGTGATCATGAACGAGGCTCACAATTCTCTCCTCTCCATCCACCCTGGGAGTACGAAGATGTATCAGGACCTCAAGCAGGCTTATTGGTGGACTCGAATGAAGCGCGAGATTGCTCAATTCGTGAATGAATGTGATGTCTGCAGAAGAGTGAAGGCAGAACACCAAAGGCCAGCTGGTCTCCTCCAACCTCTTGCCATTCCAGAATGGAAGTTTGACCACATTGAAATGGACTTCGTGACTGGGTTTCCAAAGTCCAAGCGTGGCAATGATGCTATATTCATTGTCATCGACAAACTCACTAAAGTGGCTCACTTTCTGCCTATCAAAGAGTCAATCACTGCAGCTCAATTGGCGGAACTCTATACCTCTCGAATTGTCTCTCTGCATGGTATTCCACAAGTGATCTCTTCAGACCGTGGCAGCATCTTTACCTCCAAGTTTTGGGATTCTTTTCAGAAGGCCATGGTCACCAACATCCGCTTCAGCATAGCTTTCCATCCTCAAACTAGCGGTCAAGTCGAGCGTGTCAACCAGATTCTTGAGGATATGCTCAGGGCTTGTGTGATCTCTTTCAGCATGAAGTGGGAGGATTGTCTTCCATATGCCGAATTCTCCTACAAAAACAGTTTTCAAGCAAGTTCGGGCAAGGCTCCATTTGAAATCATGTATGGCAGGAAGTGCCGTACCCCTCTCAACTGGTCTGAAACCGGGGAACGTCAGCTGCTGGGTAATGACTTAATCACAGAGGCAGAGGAAATGTGCAAAGTCATTCGAGATAACCTCAAAGCAGCCCAATCCCGCCAGAAGAGCTACTATGATAGTAAGCACCGTGATTTGGCTTTCGAGATCGGAGATCATGTTTACCTCCGCGTCTCTCCTATGAAAGGTACTTGTCGCTTCGGTATCAAAGGGAAGCTTGCCCCCAGATACGTGGGACCTTTCAAGATTGTCAGCAAGAGAGGCGACCTCGCCTATCAACTCGAGCTTTCTTCAAACTTTGCAAATGTTCATGATGTGTTCCATGTCTCTCAGCTCCGAAAGTGCTTCAAGACTCCTGACCGCACCGTCAACTTCGAGGACATTGAGCTCCAAGAAGATCTCTCCTATCGTGAGCACCCCATTGCTATTCTTGAAGAGACTGAACGCAAGACTCGCAACAAGTCAATCAAATTCCTCAAAGTCAAGTGGTCACACCATTCCGACCGTGAAGCTACCTGGGAACGCGAGGATCACCTCCGTTCTGAGTACCCGGCGTTCTTTTAGTCCTAGATCTCGGGACAAGATCCTTTCGTAGTGGTGGAGTGTTGTAACACCCCGGATATGACTTTCCCAATATGTACTCCAACTCTTGCCGTTTCCGGCATTAAGTTATTTTTTTTCTCGGGTTCGGGTTTTTGTCTCCGTGTGTTGTTGTCGTTGTCATGCATCTCATATCATGTCATCATGTGCATTGCATTTGCATACGTGTTCATCTCATGCATTCGAGCATTTCCCTGTTGTCCGTTTTGCATTCCGGTGCTTCGTTCTCCTCCGGTGGTCATTTCTACCTTTCTTTCGTGTGTGGGGTTTAAACATTTCCGGATTGGACCGAGACTTGCCAAGCGGCCTTGGTTTACTACCGGTAGACCGCCTGTCAAGTTTCGTATCATTTGGACTTCATTTGATACTCCAACGGTTAACCGAGGGACCGAATAGGCCTCGTGTGTGTTGCAGCCCAACACCCCTCCATTTTGGCCCAAAACCCACCTAAACCTTCTCCATCATCTAGAGCGTTCGATCACGATCGCGTGGCCGAAAATCGCACCTCATTTGGACTCTCCTAGCTCCTCCTATGCCTATATAAAGTCCCCCTCCAAAATCCGGATCCCCTTCTCCCCCGAAACCCTAGAATCAGCTCCCCTTGCCGCCGGATGTGTCCGAATCGGGCCGGACACGTCCGCCCGATCCGCCGCCACCACTCAGCTCACGCCACGTGGCCTATCGCCGCCTCCCTCCGCCGCCGGCCCGGGAAGCCCGAATCGGGCCCCCGCGGCCCAAGCCGGTGCGCCGCCCCGCGTCTTCGTCTCCCCCGCGCCCGAGCCGCCACCTCGCCGGCCAGCTTCGTCTCCGGCCGAATTCCGGCGCCGCCCGGCCGCGGACGCCGTCGCCGCGCCGCCCATCGCCGACCGGCCGCGCCGTTGCCGTCCCCCTCCTCAGATCCGGCTGGCCCCCTTCCTTCCGCAAGTCCGGCGAGCTCGAAGCTCCGGCCGGCGATCCTCGTCATCCATGCAACTACAGTAGATCTGGATCTGAGATCCGTTCGGGTTGACTTTTATCCCCGAAACACTAGTTCATATGCCCTTGTTCATCGTGCCGTAACTTTGTGTCCGTAGATCCATTTCGCGCATGTAGCATATCAGAATGTTCGTCTCAGAGAGTACATCATTTCATTCCATTGCATCATTTTCATTTGAGTTCATCTTGATGCCCGAAATGTTGTTAGAAGAGTGCTACTTGAGTTATTTGTCAGATTTGTTGCTCCATTTAGATATTTGTTTTTTTTGCCATGATTATTGTGTGCATGATATGACCTGGAGCTCTACATATGTTTTGTTAAGGGTTTTGCCATCTTTCCAGAGGTGCAACCCATGTATTTTTGTGATGTGTGTGGTGACTAGCACAAGCTTGCAAAGTGAGGCACTTGGTAATGCTGATTTCAGGGACTTAGCATTTCCACTAAGTCCTTGAGCTGTTTATCTCATATGGCCATATGTTCATGTTGTTTCCCAGTGATCCGTGCCTCTTTTGGGGATGATCAGTAAGGATGTTTTGTTAATCTTGTAGTGCTCTATCCATCCATGTCTTTGTTTGCAATTATAGAGAACCCTAGCTTGAGTCAATCGAGTTCTACTTTTGCTACTTCGTGAATCTGGGCAGATTGTCTACTTCTTAGCGATTTTGCCGAGGATGTTGTAGTTGATCCGTGCATGCTATGCTATTGTTCTTGCCATGTCTAGCTTGCATTTTGTGTATTCTTGATGGGTGTATGCTTAGATCGTCATGACTTGCTCCGTAGTGAGTGCATCGAGCTCGTAAACATGCCTACTTGATATCTGTTTTCAGCATGCTCCAGTTTTCACTAAGTCTGAGAACTGATTATGTTTTTGCCATGTTCACATGCTTGGAATTGTATTTTCTGATCCCTTTTGGCTCAAGGTCACTAAGGGACTTTTGTTAAGCTCTTTGAGTAGCTACATGCCATTCTTTACTTTGCCATGTTCAGGTCCTGTAGCATATAGTTTTCATGCTCCGAAGAGTGCTACCTGATCTGAAATTCCAGACAAGTGTTAATTTCACTAAGTCTGAAATCTGTTTACCATATGCATTTTTGCCATGATTGTTTGAACCTGTTAATGGATGAATTGGCCGTAGATCAGTGCTAGACTTTTGTTAAGCATCATTAATGCATCCCTGCCATGTATTTTGTTGTCATGTTTGGGTGCTGTAGCATGTTCATCTCATTGCATTTAGATGGCTACTTGCTGTAAATCGCAGAACGTGGCCATATTTGTTTTGCTTGCCATTTCCAAACCGTAACTCCGATTCTGGCGTTCTTTATATCGTTTTCAAGCGATTTCATCTCATCTTTCCATTGGCACACTTGTATTCCCAAGTTGAGGCCAGGTTCATGCATCCCTTGTCAAATCTTGCATATGCATCCCGCATCGCATCCCGCATAGCATATCATCTTTGCATCATATTGTTTGAGCTTTGCACGTGGTTGATTGTGTTCCGTTTGCTTGTTTGTCTTGTTTGGGTAGAGCCAGGAGACGAGTTCGCTAATGAGGAGCCCGTTGAGTTTGCTTTCGAGGATCCAGTCAACTCTGACAACTTTGCAGGCAAGATGATCATACCCTCGAAATCACTACTATCTTTGCTTTGCTAGATGCTCGCTCTTTTGCTATGCCTATGCTACGATGCCTACCACTTGCTTTAAAGCCTCCCAAATTGCCATGTCAAACCTCTAACCCACCATGTCCTAGCAAACCGTTGATTGGCTATGTTACCGCTTTGCTCAGCCCCTCTTATAGCGTTGCTAGTTGCAGGTGAAGATTAGAGACCGTTCCTTGTTGGAACGTTATTTACTTGTTGGCATATCATTATATTGCCATGTTATCTTAATGCATCTATATACTTGGTAAAGGGTGGAAGGCTCGGCCTCTCGCCTAGTGTTTTGTTCCACTCTTACTGCCCTAGTTTCCGTCATATCGGTGTTATGTTCCCGGATTTTGCGTTCCTTACGCGGTTGGGTTATAATGGGAACCCCTTGATAGTCCGTTTTGAATAAAAATCCTCCAGCAATGCCCAACCTTGGTTTTACCATTTGCCACCTAGCCTTTTCCCTTGGGTTTCGCGGACTCAAGGGTCATCTTATTTTAAACCCCCCCGGGCCAGTGCTCCTTTGAGCGTTGGTCCAACCTAGAGCATCATGCGGGGCCGTCCCTTGGCAACTTGGGTTACGTCGGCTCCCGTACGCTTAGCTTATCCGGTGTGCCCTGAGAACGAGATATGTGCAGCTCCTATCGGGATTTGTCGGCACAACGGGTGGTGTTGCTGGACTTGTTTTACCATTGTCGGACTTGTCTTGAAGAACCGGGATACCGAGTCTGATCGGAATGTCTCGGGAGGAGGTCTATTCCTTCGTTGACCGTGAGAGCTTGTCATGGGCTAAGTTGGGACTCCCTGCAGGGATTTGAACTTTCGAAAGCCGTGCCCGCGGTTATGGGCAGATGGGAATTTGTTAATGTCCAGTTGTAGATAACTTGAACCTTAACTTAATTAAAATGAATCAACAGTGTGAGTTACCGTGATGGTCTCTTCTGGGCGGAGTCCGAGAAGTGAACATGGTGTTGGAGTAATGCTTGCGCAGGTTGCCCTCTAGTTTCTCGCTCGCGCTTTGCCTCCTCTTCTCGCTCTCTTTTGCGACCAGGATAGCCACCATATATGTTAGTCGCTTGCTGCAGCTCCACTTATATTTACCTTACCTTACCTATAAGCTTAAATAGTCTTGATCGCGAGGGTGCGAGATTGCTGAGTCCATGTGGCTCACATATTACTATTACACTAGATGCAGGGCCTGATGATTCCACTCTAGGTGACGCGCTCGAGCTCAAGTGGGAGTTCGACAAGGACTCTCAACGATACTATGTTTCTTTTCCTGATGATCAGTAGTGGTGCCCAGTTGGGGGTGATCGGGACCGTGTCGCTTGTTGGGTTGTCTTTTATTTTGGCGCCGTAGTCGGGCCATGAGTGTTTGGATGATGTAATGTTTTTATGTACTTGATTGACGTGGCGAGTGTAAGCCAACTATGTTATCTCCCCTTTTATTAATTATATTACATGGGATGTTGTGATTGCCTTCAATGCGATTATGCCTCAAAGTCGTGCCTCGACACGTGGGAGCTATAGTCGCATCGAGGGTGTTACACTCTCCCTCTTCTACCTACCTTTCTCTCTCTTCATTACTCCTACCTAACTACACCACCTCCATTAATGCATCTCCTTTCTCTTTTTCCTTCCCCTTCCACTAGTTGAAGTTGTCTCCTCCCAAATTAGGTAGCTAGGTAGATGTAGCATTTAGTTAAGTGACCTATTTGCCCCCTAACTAGATCTATCTTTGTCAAGAAGAGCTTTGTGCACTTTTGATCTCCCTACATCATCATCTCCACCGTGTGCTCGATCTCGAGATATAGGTGATTAAAATTTCATGCTTTTGCAAAATGGAAATATGTTTATGTGTGTGTGATATGTTTATGGAAATTGTGTGTGTGGCATGAGTTGATGCCAAATTGTGCTTTTGAGTTGCGTATGTTTTGCCAAAATGTCGATTTATTTCCGTTTCGGCGAATTCCGGGCAAACTCTAGATCTATATATGTCCTATTTTTAAGGAAGGTCATGCCGAATTTTTGTATGACTTTGATGCATGCACGCATTTTTATAATCAATTTGTTTATTATTACCGTGCAGAGTTGACGATGGCCAGTGGAACGATGGTGGACAGGTGGTTGCGGTCAGCAGTGCAGGACATGAAAGAAAATAACCGAACAGAGGTTTTATGTCCGTGTCGAAAATGCAAAGGAATAGTTTGGCTCTACCCCCATGACGATGGCCGTGTCGAAGCGCACCTGCTCATGACTGGTTTCATGGATGGCTATACTCGGTGGATAATTGAAGATGAGGATGACGAAGTTGAGGATGCCGATGGGGCAGGCAATGATGACACGGGGCAAGACGAAGAGATGATCGATAATGGCGGCGGGGAAGAGGCCGGACATGGCGGTGGAGAAGGGGCCGGACATGGCGGCGGAGAAGGGGCCGGACATGGTGGCGGAGAGAACGACATGGACTCCATGCAGCAGAGTTCATCGGTACTAAGTTCAATCGTGCGGGACCCTCATGTTCAAGCATTGCTTCGCAAGGAGACGAGTACTGAGAGAGCTGCTTCTAGAGAGGAGGCTAAGCTGGAGCAACTGGTGGTAGACTCGAACACTCCATTGTATGATGGTTGCAATCCTGAGGTGACCCGCTTGAGTTTCATGCTCCAACTCCTGAAGACGAAGGCTAAAAACAAATGGACCGACACTAGCCTCGATGAGCATCTCAAGTACCTAAAGGATGTTCTTCCCGCGGGTAATCTATGTCCTAGTAGTGTTGATGAGGCCAAGAAGATCGTGTGCCCTCTTGATCTACCACACGTTAGATACCATGCATGCATCAACGATTGCATAATTTATCGGAAGGAGCATGCGGAAAAAACAAGCTGGCCGGTGTGCAATGCTTCTCGATACAAGAAGGCCGGGAAGAAATGTCCCGAGAAAGTGGTATGGTACTTACCGATCACTCCCTGTCTCCAGAGGTATTTTGTAGATCCCAAGGAAGCAAAGCTAATGCACTGGCACGCGGAGAGGAAGAAGCCCGATGATGGATATGATCCGGAGCTGAGACACGTCAAGGATGGAAGCTAGTGGAGAGCGTTGAACAGCTTCTATCGGTATTTTGAATGTGATGCAAGGAACATCGTGCTCGGCGCGTGTACCGATGGCATGAATCCGTTTGGCAACCAGAACACCAACCATAGCACATGGCCCGTGTTTGTATGGATGTACAACCTCCCCCCGGTTGTGCATGAAATCGGAGTACATTCACATGAGCATGCTTATTCAAGGGCCGAAACAACCAGGAAATAATATTAATTTGTATCTGGGGCTACTTCAAGAGGAGTTAGACACGTTATGGAAAACACCGGCCGAGACATGGGACGCCAGCAAAGGCGAGTATTTCAACATGAGAGCCGCGCTGATCACGACAGTGCAGGACTATCTCGGTTACGGATATGTGGCAGGACATGTGTGCCATGGATATTGCGGATGCACGTGGTGCATGGATAATACGACGTCTCAGCAGCTAACGTCAAGGAAAGATGGCAGGTCTGGGAAAATCGTGTACATGGGGCATCGAAGATGGCTCGAATAGGACGACCCGTGGAGAACCGTGGAGATCTATTCAATGGTCACGCTGAGCATCGAGGACCTCCACATAAGCGGAGCGGTGCCGAAATCGATGAGCTGTTGAAAAACTGGAAGGAGTGCCCCGTGCCAGGAAAAACAATGAGAAAGGCGCCAGAGCCGCTGCTGAAGGTATGGAAGACGAGGTCTGTGTTCTGGGATTGGAGTACGGGCACAAACTCGATACACCTCATTGCCTTGATCAAATGCATATCTGTAAGAATTTCCTTGAGAGCTTGCTCGCAACACTGATGAACATGCCGGATAAGACCAAGGATGGGCCGAAGGCAAGAAAAGACTTGCAAGATTTGAAAATCAGGGAAGATCTGCACATGCCGCCCCGTAAAATGTCAGACGAGAGAGATACGGAGATAGAGGCACGGGAGAAGAAGGGCAAGAAAATAAAGAAAGATGATTATTGCCCCCCTTCTTGCTTAACCTTAAGTCAGGCTGAGATCGATCAATTCTTTAAGTGCCTTACTGGAGTCAAAGTTAGTTCCGGTTACTGTGGCAAGATAAATAGATATCTAGACACGGACAAGAAAAGGTTCAGCGGGATGAAGTCCCATGACTGTCATGTGATGATGACGTAGATACTACCTGTTGCCCTTAGAGGGATAATGGACAAGCACGTCCGTGACATGCTTATTGGTCTCTGCAACTTTTTCGACATCATCTCTCGAAAGTCGATCAGTGTGAAGCAGCTCCGAAGGCTACAGGAAGAGATCGTTGTGATACTGAATGAGCTTGAGATGTACTTCTTGCCCGCGTTCTTTGACGTGATGGTGCATCTGTGTGTCCATATTGTGGATGACATAATAGACCTGGGGCCGTCATTCCTGCACAACATGATGCCGTTTGAGAGGATGAATGGGATCATCAAAGGATTCGTTCGTAACATGTCCCGTCTGGATGGAAGCATCGTCCAGGGCTATGTGACACAAGAGTGCATCTCTTTCTGTGAGAATTTTCTATATGGCGCAAACCAGCCACCTGGTGTTAGTGTTGGTTTGCCCATTAACAGGCATGATGGGAGGCTTGAAGGAGAAGGTAACTGCAACGGTCGCAGGGAACTACACGCAGCATACTTAGATCGACGCAGTGACTTTGACAGAGCAAACTTGGTAGTGCTACAACACCTAGACGAGGTAGATCCTTTCGTGGCACTGCACAAAGAAATCGCAAAGAAGTATCGTGACCGGGGGTATGCAGGACGGACGCTGAAGTCACTAGAGAGCACAACTCCACTTTCCTGCATTGGTTCAAAGAGCATATTATTGCTAATCCCCCGGAGGAGGGCTCTAAGGACGGATTGCTCATATACGCCTTAGCACATGGCCCCTCGCCCAACCTCGTAACCTATTAGGCATATGATATCAACAGATACACGTTCTACACGGAGGCCAAAGATATGGACAGTGATGATCAGAACTTAGGGGTGATGATGGAATGCATGACCGGCAGCGACAACGACGCAACTGAACGATTTTATGGAAGGGTCGAGGAGATCTGAGAGCTTGACTACTCTGGACTGCACAACACAACGATGTTCCATGTCAGATGGGCTAAGAATGTCGAAAAATAAAACCGGATTTTCACTACCATGACTATACCTGACGCCAAGAGCGCTACCGTGAACGCTATCGCCAAAAACGAGCCATGGGTACACGCTAAGCACGTGACACAATGCTTCTTCATAACCAACCCATGCAATCCTAGTTGTGTTGTCGTGAGGAGAGGCAAAAGGAACATCATTGTAATGGATGGAGTCGCCAACGAGGAAGACTATGATCAGTACGACAACCCAATGAGGGAAGATGACGATGATGATGAAGTATATGTCAAAAGAAGAATCAATACTACATTACCTAAGAAAAAAACGTACTCCATGGAAAAGGCAAAGTCACAATGAGGGGCTCAATTATTCTTTGACGAACAAGAAGGGAAAGAAGCTGACTCAAAAACGAAAACGTCAGTGCTGAGGAACCGTATGTTATCGGTCAAATGATGTAATATATATATATATATGTTCCTATTTTGTATACACACTTAGCCATTATTATGCATGGGTCCAATGATGTAATATATATGTTCCTATTTTGTATACATATTTAACCGTCAAATGATGCAATATATATCGCCTTCCCTTCGTTCACTGCTCTCGGGAAATAAAAGTGGGAGAAAATAAAGGAAAAGAAAAGGAAAACTGGCAGTAGCGATTCCCTTATAAAACAGCTACAGTCAAGCTAGCGGTAGCGATTTCCTTATAAAACCGCTACAGCTAGTGAAGGTAGTAGCAACGCGTTTTATCTAAACCGCTACAGCTAGTGAAGGTAGTAGCATCGCGTTTTTTCTAAACGCGCTACTGCTATGTCCACTTAACCCAAAATTCTCACTCTCCCTACTTCATCCCGCCTCTTTTCCCCCCAAATCCCCACTCTCTCTTCCCCCGTCGCACCGCCGCGCCCCGGCGCTCGCCCCCGACCCCGGCCGGCGCTTGCCCCTGACCCAGCCCTCGCCCCCGACCCCGGCGCTCGCCCCCGACCCGGCGCTCGCCCCCGACCCCGGCGCGCTCGCCCCCAACCCGTCGACCCTCGCCTCCCTCCTCTGCTTCCTCCCCTCCCAACCTCGGCCGTCGTCGGGCCTGCCTCCTCCCCCTGCACCCTCTGTAAACCCCCCTCTCTCTCTGCTAGCTAGGGTTCTTCGGTTAATTTACTTAGGTTTTAGTTAGTGCAGTAGGTTAATTAGGTTATCTATTTAGTTATGAATTTAGCTAGGTTTTAAAATAGGATAGAAATTTAGGGTTAAGCAATTGTAGTTAAAAGAAAAGGCAGCATTTAAGCAATTGTCCAAATCAACATTCCTTGTTAAAGCAAATTTAGGTAGGCTAAATTTATATGCAAATTTGAACTGGACATGTGATATGTGGATATGTCATGTTTTGGACATGTCATGTTTGGAATTTGAACATGTCATTTGGACATGTGATATTTTGGTTCAATTTTGGTAAATGATCCGAATGGCCTATGTTACGCCGGAATGTTGATTCATTTCCGTTCCGGTGAATTTCAGGCGCTCGATATGTCCATTTTTTCGAAAAGGTCATGCCGAAATTTGCCGTGAATAAAGGCATGATTTGTGCTACATAGTTGGCATATCGAGTGCTAGCACATATATTTCTTTTTTATGTCATTTCTCATTTATTCATACTTTTAGAAATAAACGAGGACACTTAATCAACATGTCGAACAATGAAGAAACTGAGCCTTCTGACCAAGATGTAGACGAGATGGATTATGAGGGTGAACAAGAGTACCTCGACTATTTGACTACTAAGCAAGGTTTGTATGTCGGCCTCGATGATGGTACTGACGTCGACATCGACACCGACGGCGCCGACACTGATGGCGGCGCCGAGACCGGCGGGGAAGATACCGGCAGGGAAGGTACCGCTGCCGATGCCGCTACCGAAAAGAGGAAGCATAAGAAGCAGAGGATACGAAAACCTAACAAACTAGGGATTGGACGACTTGTGATCACAAAGATGGCACCTGGCAAGTTTGAGCCATTAGAGCCGGAAGAACCTCGCAAGTGCTATGGGAACCAAGTAGGATGCATCCTACGGGAATGCTCGAGCATCAACGACGATGACTTAAGGAGTAAAGAACATTTGACGCAGTTGCTCCTAATGAAGTTGCACAAGAGATTCAAGTTCCCCGACCGGGATGATAACATAGAACAACCGTGGGATGATCCGAAGATGAAAAAGATTAACAATCACGCCATGGGCATGTTTAGCAATGATTTGGCCTCCTGGAAAGGGAGGGTGAAACGAGCTATTGAGGCTGAGGAACCCCTGTCCAAGATTCTGGAGGAAAATACGACACTTACGGAAGATGAGTTCGAAAAGTTCAAGGATACTTGCGCTACCGAGGCAGCCAAGGCTAAGGCTGCGAAATTCAAGAGCCTTCAGCAAAGGAACACGGGGAAGCATCGCCTCGGAAGCCATGGCTACCTCGGTAAAAGGCCCATATGGGATAAGGAGGACGCGAAACGTGAAGCCGCGGGTCTCCCAGACCCCTTCGCGAAGTTCACCAACCCCTTGGAGCGTGACTTCATCAGGGCCCCCTACAAGTGGGACAATGAGAAAAAGGTTTTTTACACGGACCAGATCACGAGGAAATTGATTAGACTACTGGAGAAGCATCACCAGCTTGCAGCCAAAAGCCCTACTTCTCCGACGAGGCCGAAGTGGGACACCCCTCTCAACCGGGACTTGAACGAACTTAAGGGACTCCCTTTGGGCCAGCGGCCGCAATATGGTCGTGTGCGGGGGTCGTACAGTGCTTAGCCCGGGAACCCTGGGGCAGGGGTTAAGGAAGGGTTTGGAAGGTGTGCCCAAGAAAAAGGAGAGGAAGAGATCGGGGAAGATAACTGCCTCCAAAAAAGCCAGAGCACAAAGTAGCCAGACGATGCATTCTGAAGAGCGTGTACCCATGAAAGGTGCGGCCATCTTCCATCTCACGGGCGAGCCGATGCTACCGCCGAAACCACCGGAGGCACTATCAGGGGATCTCAGGAGACTGCACGACCATGTGCTGTCGACTAAGAAAAGCGTACTAGCCTCAAAGGATCCAGGATATCCGACATATGCGGCTCGTGTGCCTAAGGGGAAGTGCTACGTTGAGACACGGCCCGCGGAGGTGTTCTTCCTGCGGTTTGACCATATCTTTGAGATGTTTCTGACAAGGCGGCTCGATTTTACAATCGTCCGCCTTTTTGCGCTACATATGAGCTCCGTCATGAAGAGTGAAGAAGTATCGCAAATCTGTGTGGCGGATCCGTACTACATGCATGAGTCTTTCTTGAGTCTCGGCGACTTTGAGCGTGAAACTGCTAGGGAGTACCTCCAAAACTTCATGGTACAAAATAAGGACCGGGAATTTGTCCTCGTGCCTTATCATCCAAAGCAAGTCAGTTCCGGACAACCCTTTCGTACATTTCAATCATTCCTTCTCTCTCATATGGGAAATAATTTGAGGTGTCTTTTCCCCGCAGCAACGGGCGCACCGTCCTTATTGTTCTTTACCCGCAAGTCTCCCATGCTGTGTATTTTGACTCTTCCAGAGACTACGAGAAAAAAGACTACACCCACATAATGAATATTCTAGATGACGCTCTCCAAGGCTTCAGCATTAGAGGTGGCCACATGCAGATCAGGAAACAAAGGAACAAGAAGATGGGTTTCGCGCATAAAACTAACTTCTCCTGCATCCATGTCCCAAAACCAAGCAATAAGGATGGATTCTACATCATCCATCTCATGATTAAGTTCAACACGGATCACCAAAAGCTTCGCATGAGAAGCAGAAATGATGATCATATCCACAAGTGGGTAGAATCTCATGGAGAAGCGGATTATAAACTTAGAGATGCCTTCTTTTGCATCCAAACCGACATTGCGGCGATCATCATGGAAGAAGTCGTCGATTAGAAGGGGATGTTCCACCACGGCCCTATATCGCGAGCTGACGTCCGAACTCACATAGGCATGCAACGTCTAGACCTCACGCCATTCAAGAAGCTAGGGTCCATCCTCGATGACATGGAAGGATGGAACTTCTAGTGATTTATGATGCCGATGATGATGATATGTGTCGGTTGAACTTGTATACTTTTTGTAGCGATGAAACTTTGTGATGTCCATGGTCCCTGCCGAACTTGCATAGCGCTACTTTGTTAGTTTGCGTACGATGACCTGCGTACCTCTAGTTAATTAATTTGTGTACTGTATGTTGCATCTAGTTGCTAACCCTTTCTTTTTCGGTGTTGCTCTAGTATATTTTGTTGCATATATATGATTGTACATCCTCTTCATGAACATGCATCTCTAACAGGTACCTAGTTTCTTGATGGCGAGATGGAAGTGCTACCTCGTGTACAAAGGGAAGGTTCCGGGGGTGTACAACGAGTGGCATGAGTGTCAGGCGCAAGTGAATGGGTTCTTGGGCGCCAACCATAAAGGCTTCAAAAGCAGACAAGAAGGAGAAGCTAGTTACTTGAGGTTCACGCTAGCGCGAGAGAGGACTCGTAACCGCCACCTCATGTACTGCATAGTTCCGCTCTCACTCATAGTGATAGCTCTTCTGGCATATACCTTTGTTTAGATGGACGACGTTGTAGTTGCAAGTATTCGAGACTTGCATGTATCGCTATTTTCGAGATGATGACAAGATACCACTTTGTGTTGGATGATGATTATGATGAGACTATTTGTATGTATATGCTATGATTACATTTGTGGTCTCGCAGGCATTTGTATGTGTATCATGATGACATTTGTATGTGCTAAAGATTCTTCTATAAAGCCTGTTCAAATACAAAACAAATATGCCGAAAAAAACAAAAAACAACTAAAATTAGCAATAGCGAGTGGAGAAAAGTTAGCAGCAGCGCGGTAGTAGCAGTAGCGCGCGTAGGAGAAGCGCGCTATAGCTATTAGCAGTAGCGAGCTTCCATTAAGCGCGCTGCTGCTACACTTGTGTAGCAGTAGCGCTGGTGAGCACGCGCTACTGCTACGTGTTAGCTGTAGCGCCTTATTAGTAGCGCTGGTCCCCACGCTACTGATACACCTAAAACCCGCGCTGCTGCTAGCCTTTTCCCTAGTAGTGACACATCATCTCGGAAACGGACTTGGAGCAAGAGAACCTCCGCAGAAGGCTTATTTCCACAGCGAGGTGTCTGAAGAAGCAGAAGCAAAGGCTTAAGGCCGCACAAAACACACTCAACAGCAGTGGAACAAAGTGCTCAACAGCGAAGCAAAGTATGGTGGAAGTTACCACACAAAGAACTATCCAAAGCGCAAGCTGTTACCCGAATTTGACGACGAGGCCTTAGAGCCCACACAACCAAATAATGAAACAGCCAACCGGCCGGATCCACCACCTTGTGACCGTGATAGAGCGGATAAGAAATACGCACATAAGTCAACACATGATGTACGTGAGGACTTGCGCCAAAAATCCGGTGCGACCAGATCCATCTATGGATCTAGGAAGCGTGCTCCGGCACAAAATCAAAACCAAATACCACAACCATCCAAATGCCATGGTACATCCAAGTACAGGGGTGCCGCACACCCCCTATGTTTCACCGATGAGGTGCTGGACCATGAATTCCCAGAAGGATTCAAACCAATGAACATAGAAGCGTACGACGGGACCACAAACCCTGGGGTCTGGATTGAGGACTTTATCCTCCATATCCATATGGCTCGCGAAGATGATCTCCATGCCATTAAATACTTGCCCCTCAAGCTTAAAGGACCAGCTCAGCACTGGCTGCAAATCCTCCCCAAAAACTCAATTGGAAGTTGGAAGGAGCTCGAGGACGCTTTTCAGGCTAATTTTCAAGGGGCCTACGTCCGACCTCCGGATGCAGACGATTTAAGTCATATAATTCAACAGTTTGGAGAGTCCGCCCGAAAGCTTTGGAACAGGTTTCTCACCAAGAAGAACCAAATCGTCGACTGTCCGGACGCCGAAGCCTTAGCAGCTGTCAAACACAGTGTCCAAGACAAATGGCTCACCAGACACCTCGGCCAAGAAAAACCGAGAACAATGGCAACTCTAACAAGTCTCATGACCCGCTTTTGCGTGGGAGAAGACAGCTGGTTAGCCCGCAGCAGGCACCAGTGACCCAAGCGCATCCGAAGTCAGGGATGGCAATGGAAAACCACGACACAATAAAAGCAAGCGTCGAAATAAAGAGGATAGCCCAGATAATACGGCGGTAAACGCCGGATTCAGGGGCTCTCGACCAGTCAGCGATCAAGCCCACTAAGGCCACTTTTAGAGACATCCTACCAGATATGGAGGTCAGCTATACAGGCTCCATTTCCCTCGAGGTAATCTCCGGGTCACGAGAAAATTACCGTATCGAAGAGTTCATCTTCGAAATCGCCCCTTCCCGCAGTGACTATCAAGCA
This sequence comes from Triticum aestivum, assembly GCF_018294505.1. Lineage (NCBI taxonomy): Eukaryota > Viridiplantae > Streptophyta > Magnoliopsida > Poales > Poaceae > Triticum > Triticum aestivum. The sequence goes on along the minus strand of NC_057800.1, from coordinate 278,601,552 downwards.
CTGCTCGGGCGAACCGCGTTCACTCGATTCAATGCGGTACCACATTGTGCCTACCGTAAGCTCACAATGCCCGGTCCACGCGGCGTCATCACGGTTCATGGCAAGGCCGAATTTTCCTTCAGCACCAACACATACATCACTACCTTAGCAGCAGGAACACCGAGCAATGCCTTGCAGCCAAATCTTGAGTCGACACCTAGGCTCCCGGATACCGTCAAGGGGCTCCAAAATGCTTTGTGGAAGGATACTCCGGCTCGTCCAAAGCTCAATTAAACACTCCGGCGAAGGCCATGACATGCCGAACTTAGCGGCTCAACCGCCCTCCGGCACGCAACCATTTCTTATATTTCCTTCGCAGGTTCACCTTCGCACCAACCAGGACGGACTCCACAGAGGCAGCTCGAACGCGTCTGGGGACCCTTAGACATTCCTCGCAGCGAACATCCGTCTACAATACGGATCCACACTCAACCTCTTCCCCCTGGTCACAGCAGGTTCTGCTCTCACAACTCCTTTTTTATCACATTACTTGTACTCATACGCATAGACGTATTATTCGAATACAACATGTGGATTCATATGACGTTTTACCTCTGATTATTTCTCATTGACATCATTTCATCAAATGGCATCCGCACACAACGATATGCCTCAAATATGCGAGGGGCTTCGTTTTCCCCGTAGCACGGCAATACAAGTCCGAACACCTTCATGGAAGTTCGGCACCCAGAACTTATAGCATTATATGCATCAGCTCCGAATCATGTCTTGGGTCAATAGTTGGGTTTGGCCGGCTCCTATGTTTTGGTACCTTATGTTCCTCTATATCAGCTAAGGTAGCACTAGGAGAACTACTGCGATTGTGTCCCGGTTCTTCCGGACGAGCACCTCAGTAGAGAAAGCCGAAAACTGACTATCATGATACGGCGAGAGCTGGTCAGCTGTTCGAGCGGTCGCAAAATCTTTAAGCATTTCTCCTGCATAATGCCATAACCAATGCAGCGTGCGATGGATTGACTTTTTCCTCTGATCAGGAGCTTATAGAGCCCCTAGTACGGTCTTTCGAACACAAGGGGCTGCGCCGACATACTAAAGCTCCTCTGGCTAAGTGAGAGTGATAAAGCCCTATAGTCCGATTGCCTGGTTCGTTGTGCTAAGCACCTCCCTTGGAGGACCCAAAACTGGGATAAAGAGTGCTCAGGTTTATCTCGAACACCCCCGTACTCCTTACGTGGGGGCAGAAGCCGACGACTGGCCAACTCTTAGCCTCAATATACAAACGGCCGCACATGAGGGTAAAATTTTATATAACAGGCGACATATCAAATGACCTTGTTTAAACATTACAACGGACAATATGATCCGCATTCAGGGAAATATAATGTCCTTGGTACATAGCTCCGCCGCAAGGTAGGATCCTTTCAGGACACTCTTATAATATGATTCGGGCTTGCGGTGCTCCTTCCCCTCCGGCGGTCCTTTGATCACCAGCTTTTCGTCATCCATCTTCCCCCATTGCACCTTTGCAAGGGCGAAGGCCATTCACGCTCCTTCTACACAGACCGACCGCTTGATGATGTCAAGTCGAGGGCAAGCGCTTATAAGCCGCCTTACGAGCCCGAAGTAGCTGCTTGAAATCGGTTCGGCAGGCCATAGCCAGATAACCACATCTTTCATGGCTAGTTTCGCCGCTTTATGCAGTTCGATCAGCTGTTTCAATTGATCGGCAAAAGGCACCAGATAATTCGGTGACAAATACTGAGACTAAAAAAGCTTGTCGGCGGTGTTCCTTCCTTCGGCTCGGTAGAAGTGAGCGGCATCTGATATACTGTGCGACAGCTCGGCAAATACACCTGAGAAGTCCAAATTCGCAATCAAAAACACAGTTTTCCCTTCAAAAATTCTCTGTACATGGGAAAAACTTACCTGCCGCGATCTTCCTCGCCTCTTGGATCCCCTGCAGCGTGCTTTGGGTTTCCCCCTGGGCGTCGCTCATGGCTTGGCGTGCCTTGGTGAGTTCGGACTCTTTCTCCGTTAAACTCTGCTCCAAGGCCTCGCATTTACTTACGGCCTCTTGCAGCTCCTGCTCCGCTTTAATAACTCTGGTTTCGTGTTTCTCACGAAGAGTCCGCTCCGTGGCTGCCTTTTTCTCGGCCTCGGCAACGGCCCTTTTGAGGGCCTCGACTTCAGTCATAACTCCTAGCACAAATTATGCGGCCTATTTCATACTGAACATTTATCTCGCAATAAATGCACATAATACTGGTGCATACCTTGTTTATCCCTCAACTGCATTTGCAATCAGCCAATTTCTTCTCTGGCCCGCTCCAGACTTTGATTCCGTCCGGCGATCTCCGCAGTATGAGAGGCAACAACCGCTACAGGTATCTACTTGAAACAGGAGAGAAATCAATGTCATTTAGTAAGTTCCTAAGATCATGAATTCGATCCCCTGTCCGGTTCTTTCTTTCACCGAACAGTGTATCAGGGGCTACTATCTATACTATGACACTCTTCGATAACTCATATAACATACCTCAAAGCCTTTTATAAGACTGATACAGGCTTCGTTCAGTCCATTCTCGGTCGACTGAATTTTCTCAATCATCGCGCCCATCAGGGCACGGTGTTCATCAACGATGGAGGCATCTCGTAGTGCCACCAACAAAGCATCCGACACTTCTGGATGGACAGAGGTTGCCGGCGGAATCTCTTTCCCCATGTCTCCGGCCCCTGCGGTTCGACCTCCAGGCGTCGCCTTCACGGTTTTTTCCTTTTCTCCTTGGTCGGGGTCCTTTCGGGACGAGGCCTCGATGTTTGGACCTGTTTGGAGGAAGGGTCCTTTGGGGGCGTCCCGCTCTCCATAGCGTTTGAGCTCAGAAAGTCCTCCGATGAGGATTGTTCGATATGGGACCTCGCCGGACTACAAGAAATATATGGCTTAGGTTAAAATACTAAGCCACGATGAGTCAAGACGCTTAAACGTATTCGGATACTCACGAGTTCACCAGGGGCTGGGCCCTGGGGTCCCATGCCGTGCTGTTGTCGGCGGCAGCAGGGGACTCCTCTTGACGAGGAATCTCTCCTCTTTTGGGTAGTTCAGCCTCCAAGGATGCAGAGGCTGCCCTCTTCCCTCTTCCCTCCGCAGGGGATTCATCTCCCTCCTCCTTTTCATTCTCTTCGAAGGCAGAAGGGGCATCAGAGCCTTCAAGTATTGTGCCCAAAGTGCAGCAACGATGAAGGCTGCCCCGGGTCTTTTTAGCCCCCTTCTCGGTCGTCTTCTTCAACACCTTGTGTAGGATCGAAAGTATGTCTAGAGGGGGGGGGTGATTAGACTACTTGACCAAATAAAAACTTAACCTTTTCCCAATTTTAGTTCTTGGCAGATTTTAGCTATTGTAGGACAAGTCAAGCAATCATCACACAATTCAAGCAAGCATGCAAAGAGTATATTGGCAGCGGAAAGTAAAGCATGCAACTTGCAAGAATGTAAAGGGAAGGGTTTGGAGAATTCAAACGCAATTGGAGACACGAATGTTTTTCCCGTGGTTCGGATAGGTGGTGCTATCCTACATCCACGTTGATGGAGACTTCAACCCACGAAGGGTAACGGTTGCGCGAGTCCACGGAGGGCTCCACCCACGAAGGGTAACGGTTGCGCGAGTCCACGGAGGGCTTCCACCCACGAAGGGTAACGGTTGCGCGAGTCCACGGAGGGCTCCACCCACGAAGGGTCCACGAAGAAGCAACCACCCACAAAGGGTCCACGAAGAAGCAACCACCCACAAAGGGTCCACGAAGTAGCAACCTTGTCTATCCCACCATGGCCATCGCCCACGAAGGACTTGCCTCACTAGCGGTAGATCTTCACGAAGTAGGCGATCTCCTTGCCCTTAAAAACTCCTTGGTTCAACTCCACAATCTTGTCGGAGGCTCCCAAGTAACACCTAGCCAATCTAGGAGACACCACTCTCCAAGAAGTAACAAATGGTGTGTAGGTAATGAACTCCTTGCTCTTGTGCTTCAAATGATAGTATCCCCAACACTCAACTCTCTCTCATAGGATTTGGATCTGGTGGAAAGAAGATTTGAGTGGAAAGCAACTTGGGGAAGGCTAGAGATCAAGATTCATATGGTAGGAATGGAATATCTTGGTCTCAACACATGAGTAGGTGGTTCTCTCTCAGAACATATGAGTTGGAATTGTGTATGTGTTCTGATGGCTCTCTCCACGAATGAAGAGGAGGTGGAGGGGTATATATAGCCTCCACACAAAATCCAACCGTTACACACAGTTTTCCAATCTCGGTGGGACCGAATAAAAAAACTCGGTCGGACCGAAAAGGTAAACCTAGTGACCGTTAGAGATTTTCGGTGGGACTGACATGCAACTCGGTAGGACCGATATGGTTAGGGTTTGGGCATAACGTAATCTCGGTGACACCGATTACACAAACTCGGTGGGACCGATTTGCTCTTTCGGTGAGACCGAAAAGTTACAAAAAGGAAACACTGAATTTACATTGCAATCTCGGTGGGACCGATTCGCTCTTTCGGTGAGACTGAAAAGTTACGAAAGGGAAACAGAGAGTTTGCAATCCCATCTCGGTGAGACCGAGATCCCTATCGGTAGAACCGAATTGCTAGGGTTTGGCAGTGGCTTATGATAAATGAAACTCGGTGGCGCCGGATAGAAAGAATCGATAGGACCGAGTTTGGCTTAGGGTTTAGGTCATATGTGGATATGGGAAAGTAGTTGAGGGTTTTGGAGCATATCACTAAGCACATGAAGCAAGAGGCTCATTAAGCAACACCTCATCCCTCCTTGATAGTATTGGCTTTTCCTAAAGACTCAATGTGATCTTGGATCACTAAAATATAAAATGAAGAGTCTTGAGCTTTTGAGCTTGATCCAATCCTTTGTCCTTAGCATTTTGAGGGTTCCACTTTCACATCCATGCCATGCCAATCATTGAGCTTTTCTGAAATAGTCATCTTGGAATAGCATTAGCTCAATGAGCTATATGTTGTTATGAATTACCAAAACCACCTAGGGATAGTTGCACTTCAATCTCCCCCTTTTTGGTAATTGATGACAACATATAGATCAAAGCTTCGACAAATGATAATAAGCATGAAATATATCGTCGCTTTGAGAAGTATGTGACAAGTAAGAGCTCCCCCTAAATTTGTGCATATTTAAAATTTGCTTTGGACTACAAATGCACAAAGAGTTAGAGTCATGGGTTACTCTTCCATGTCACATACATCTTGGTGGAGTGCTTAAAATGACAAGAATGAAATACATGCACTCATCACCAAGAATAGTGAATGATCACATAAGATAGATAAGATATATCAAGCATGCATAAGTGTAGCTTATGATCAAACACATGATCATCAATGTCTCACGAGCAATGACATAGTATCTCACGCACTCAAAAGCAAACAAAGTTCAAAAAACCACAAAATAAAACAAGAGAGAATAAAAGCAACACTCTCTCTCGAAGCCTATGATCTATACATTTTCTCCCCCTTTGGCAACAAGTTACCAAAAAGTTTCTAGAAAATGCATAGTGCTAAGTCGACACTCAGGCTTGATCTTCAAGTGGTGGTGGAGTCCGGAGCACTCCAAGGACGAAGCCTTCTGTAGACGTGGTCAGAGTTGAGGATGAAGTGGACGCTGGAGCTGGCGGAACTGAGGCTGTAGCTGGTGCAGAAGTGGTGGCTCTGGTGTCAGCAACTGGCACTGCATATGATCTCTGAGCTCTTGGCGCTCTGGCAAATGCATTAGTTGTAGTCTTGCCTCTCCTCTCCTACATGTCATCCTGAAGTTGTTCCACTGCAGACCGAATCTTTGTTACTTTGACATCCAAGTCATAGAACTTTTGTTCCATGATTCTCTCTAGGCTTTGCTGATTCTGAGTGAGGGTGGCCAGTCCTTGCTCAATCCTCAGTGTGGATGCAATCAAGTAACCAAGCTGCTCTTGTTTGGTTTTCAAGAAATACTCAGATGCCTCCTCTTGAGTTGGCATCTTGGCAGCTTTCTCCTTCCTTGCCTTCTCCTTCTTTGCTTGTGCTTGTGCAGATGATGGTTCATTCTCAGTCATGACCACTTGATTATCTTCAAAATCTGGACGGATGGGCAGGTGTTCCTTGTCCAGTAAGTATATGCCTGTGCCCATCTTTGAGTTGATGAGCTCCTGAATCTGTGGGGCATATCCACAACTCCTCTTCTGGTCTGCTGCAGTCCTCTTGATGGTCTCTACCATGAGGCTCATCACCTTGAACTTCTGTGGCACATCAAATATATGAAGCAAATTTATTGCATGGCCTCTGATCATCTTGTGATCTCCAGACTTGGGCAACAAGGTGTGCCTCAGTATCCAATTGATAGTTGGCAGCCCTGACAGAAGATAGTGCACTGAGCCAAATTTGAAAGTTTCAAGAGCCTCGTTTGGAATTTCCTTGTACATATTGGACATAGAGTTGTGGTCCATCTTCTTCTTGGCATAAATGTCCAAGTCATCTGCTTGCTCCTCTGGGGCATTAATGAGCTGAGCCCATTCAGCAACTGTAGACTGGTACCTCATACCCTCTGACATCCATACAATCCTGCCATCTGGATAGAAATGGGCTGTGGAGTAGAACTGCATGATGAGTTCCTCGTTCCACTTTGTGAGCTTCTGCCCAGCAAAGTCCTCTACTCCACATGCCTTGAAGTTGTCCTGCACTCCAGGGTAGTATTCTTCATTGTCCTTGATGTATTGCCAGTCAACCCATCTCATATCACAGACTATTGGCTTCTTATCAAGCAGCACTGTCTCATAGAAGTCCTGCTGTTCCTTGGTGTGAAATCTGTAATCCATAGCAGTTCTTCTCCTTGAAGCATACGGGTCTGCTTCTCTCCACTTCCTCAGCCCTGAGTCTCTCCTGAGCTTCATATCCTCAGCCACAAGATGAGCATCGTTGTGGTCTGGGATCTTGGGCTTGAGTTTTCTGAGAACATTCTCTTCTTCTTCTTCTGCAGCTTCAGGCACTGGGGCCTTGTTCTTCTCAGTAGCTGGGATGCTTCTTGTGTTCCTCTTTGGCTTTGGCTTTGGAGCTGGCTTGGCCTTGGAAGCAGCTGCCCCTGTTCTTATGGCATCACCCATCAGCTTGGGTGCCTTAGGTGCTGGTGCAGCTACCTCTTCTTCTTCCTCCTCATCTTCCATGATGGAAGCCTTGCCAAGCACTATGGCTACAATTTTCTTCACCCTTTCTTTCCTCTTCTTGCCTTCAGCAGCAACTGGCTCAATGGGAGTGGGCTTCTCAGTTGAAGCTCTGGCCTTTGGCATAGGCTGCCTGCCTGCTGGCCTTTTGATCTTTAACCCTGGCTTTGTGCCCTGAGCTGGCTTAATTCTCTTGGAAGTTGCTTCCTCTTCTGCCACATAATCCTCATCTTCTGAGTCTGAGGTTCTCTTCTTCCTCTGTCTGGTGGCAGCTTTTGGCAAATTGCTTGGGGTACTTCTGCTGCCATCATCTGAAGAGCTGGAGGGACTAGTGCCCTCACTCATCTGCACTTGCTGCTCTGACAAGTTCTGGCTGTCACTCTGATCATACATGTTGCAAACTCTGACTGCTGACCCTGTGAATAGGTTATAGATGAGATAGAGTGGATGAGCATCACAAAATGCAGAGATTTTTGCAAAAGAATGACTCAAAAACTTAGTTTTAGTTTCGCACTGAAATCATCTCGGATCTACCGATTTTTAAACTCGGTGATACCGAAGCAGTTTTGGAACCTAAACTAGTGAACTCGGTCAGACCGAGTCACAGTTTGGTGGCACTGAGACTGCTAGGGTTTCACAGAGTTCCAAAATCGGTCACACCGATAAGTAATTCTTGGTCAGACTGAGTCTCACTTGTGCAATGGTATAAGCCAAATCGGTGGGACTGAGTTTTTCAACTCGGTGGGTCCGAGATGGTTTCGGCGGAAACCTAACCCTAAAATTTTCAAATCAAAACTAATCTATGAACGCATTGACTGGACATGAGTGTTTCAATCGTGGCAAGAATCATGATGATCACAATGTGCTAAGAATCAGATTGGGGAATAGCACAAAGATCGAGTCCATACCCTAGTTCGGCGGAGACTCGCTACGGCGGCAACAGCGGGGTAGAATTCCGTTGACGGTGATGGAGACCAGCGACTGGAGGCGGCTGGCGGCGAGGAGACGATCCGGAGACCAAGTTGGCAGAGCAGGCTATCGCACGGGCGAAGGGGTTCGGAGAAATTTCCAAATTTTTTGCCCGTGACTATATATAGCCCGACCCTGTCAGTGTGACCGAGTGGAACGACTCGGTGGCACTGAGATGCAAAACTGTATACAGTTATTGCAACTCGGTGTGACCGAATGGTTCAAATCGGTTGCACCGAGATCGAAAACATAGATCAACTTAATGATCTCGGTAGGACCGAAAGTAGGGTATCGGTCAGACCGAGAATCATAAAGAGGTTTTGGAAGTTTAAGTCTATGACGAATCGGGGACTCCGAGCGCTCCTCACACAGAGTGGTTCGAATCTGACTTGATCAAATTTTGTGATGTAGCATGAATAGAGTTTGAGACGAGAAAAGCATAGATAGCTAGAGGAGGTTCTTAGGCATTCTTGTCCATCCACTTGGCAAAAGGAAATAAAACCGAACAATCAAAACAACAAGTGGATGTCCTCGAATGAGTAAAATATGCAACCAGCATGCTCACACAATAAGATGGCAAATGAAATATGTGACAAGGCATGCACAACCAATTCTAGCATCTACCAAGCAATTTGCGATGACAAGGTCATCTATATATGAGTATATTGACTTAGGAGTCAAGTGAGAACACTTGATCATAGGTCATACTCATCGTTTAAGCTCAAGTGGGGTTACCACTTTTACATAAAGCATTGTTGTGTTCACATCTTTAGAGTTGCTTTAGCTCAAGTCTTAGAGTAAAGCTCCCCCTAGATGTGATATCCCCCCTTAGAGGGATGAACTAACCTCGGGTTTTGTCGATGATGACTTCATGTAGATGTTGAAGATGTGGATGCTCAATGTTGATGTAGATCACTTGGAGCTATCCCTTTGAGTGAATTGCACTTTCAATACCTACATGGGTTAGTCCCGCAAGGAACAAACAAGGATATCCATAGACATAGAGTGATGCACACACAAGATGATGTCCATGAAAACTTTTAGGTTACCTTGTCCCTTGTCTTACCAACAAGAGGGTTTGTGACTCCTTGAACTAGTGCAAGATGTGGAAGTTGATTGCACTTGTTCTTGCCAAAATGATAAGAGTGAAGTATGTTGGCGGAGTCACCCTCAAGAACTCTCTAGTTCTTCTTCTTTTGGATCCACACCATCTTGATGGGAATCCTTGGAGTTGTAGTCGTACTTGATGAAGTGGAACTTGAAGTAGTCTTGGGAATCCACTTGACTAAGGTCTTAGGAGCTTCTTCAAATGCATCAATTTCCTCTTGAAGCTTGTCCTTGCCTTTTTGCTTGTAGTCTTGTGGTGGAAGATCATCTTGAGCTTGTGTCCCCTTGAAAGAAGTATCATACTTTTCTTGTTGAGGAACAAACTTTGTCTTGGGGTATTGATCTTCTTCCCACTCAACTCCATTGGCATTGAACTTTCGTTCAAAACCAACACCTTGATTCTTCCGGTGCATTCCTTGCTTGCGCACAATTTCCTCGAATTGCTTACTCCCGGCAAGGCTTTTGTACACTCCTTTCTCTATAATTCCCTTCAATAAGCTATTTTCTTGCTCAAGTGTAACTTGGCTAAGAGAATCATTAGTGGAATCAAGAGAACTACTAGAAGCAACAATATTGGATTTAGCATGATCATTGTTACTGCTAGAGGAAGAATCTTTCTTGTTCTTGTTACTAGACTTGACTTGAGGCATGTAAGTGGATAAGAGTAAACGCTTGGCAATGTAAGAAGAACTTTTCTTGCGGAGATCATCATTGATTGCTTTTAAGAACTCATGCTCTTGCTCAAGATTGAGCTTTTCAAAGCGTAATTTCTCATGAGCTCTTAAAAGTTCTCGATGATCTTCGAAGATAGTTTCATGAGCTAACTTAAGAGTGTTTAGTTCTTTAGTTAGAGCCTCAATCTTCTCCTTATCATTGTCATTCGTTTTATCTTGATTAGCATGATTAATTGACGTTTCATCATAGTATTCATCACTAGAGTTGTCAACAAGCAAATCATCACCTAACAAGTCATCTTCATCACTATTGAAATCAACATACTCGGGGTGTGTTACCTTAGGACCTTTGGCCATGAAGCATCTTCCAATTCCTTCATTTGGTGAGTCAAATATGTCGTAGGAGTTGGTTGACACAAGTGCTAGACCGGCAACACCTTCATCTTGAGTATCTTCGGAGTCGGAGTGATAACTTCTCTCGGAGTGGCTGTCGGAGTCGGAGCCGGATACCCATTCACCAACATGAGCTTGATGTCTTCGTTTTGTGTAGCTCCTTGATGATTTTTCCTTCCTTTCCGAATCCTTGCTTCTCCGTGAGTATCTTCGTTCATAACGATCATCTCTACTCCTTCTCTCTCTTGGTGGTGATTCTTTGCTTCTTCTTTTTGGAGAATCTTCTCTTCTCTTGTAGGGAGCCGTACACTCATTGGAATAGTGTCCGGGTCTTCCACAACTGTAGCAGTTTCGCTCTCGACTAGAAGATCTTTTGTCATTGTAGGACCTTGACTTGAAGCTTCTATCTTTGCTTCTACTCTTGTAGAACTTGTTGAAGTTCTTCACCATTAAGCTCAATTCTTCATTGAAGTTTTGTTTCTCACTTGATGATGTAGGGGCTTCACATGAGGCTTTGTAGGCACCACTTGATTTGTTGTGAAGTTCCTCTTTATCCTTAAGTGACATCTCATGAGCAACAATTCTTCCAATCACCTCCGTTGGCTTGAGATCTTTGTAATTGGGCATCATTTGGATCAATGTGCACACGGTATCATATTTTCCATCCAAGGCTCTTAGAATCTTCTTGATGATGAATCTATCGGTCATCTCTTCACTTCCTAAGCCGGCAATCTCATTTGTGATGAGAGCAAGCCTAGAGTACATTTCAGCGACACCTTCACCATCCTTCATTTTGAACTTGTCAAGTTGACTTTGAAGCACATCCAACTTGGATTCCTTGACGGAGTCGGTACCTTCGTGCATATCAATCAAAGTGTCCCAAATTTCCTTTGCATTCTCAAGACGGCTGATTTTGTTGAATTCTTCGGGGCACAATCCGTTGAAGAGAATATCACAAGCCTGAGCATTGTATTGCAACATCTTCAACTCATCCGCGGTAGCTTCACGGTTTGGTTCTTTCCCATCAAAGAAGTCACCTTGCAAACCAACACACACAATAGCCCAAACGGCGGGGTTATGTCCAAGAATATGCATTTTCATTTTATGCTTCCAACTAGCAAAATTAGTACCATCAAAGTAAGGACCTCTACGGTGATAATTTCCCTCGCTAGACGCCATACTCTCCTAGGTTGTGAAACCAAGGCTATGACCACCAAAAGCTATGGAGATCAAAGCAAATGGAGACCAAAGCTCTGATACCACTTGTAGGATCGAAAGTATGTCTAGAGGGGGGGTGATTAGACTACTTGACCAAATAAAAACTTAACCTTTTCCCAATTTTAGTTCTTGGCAGATTTTAGCTATTGTAGGACAAGTCAAGCAATCATCACACAATTCAAGCAAGCATGCAAAGAGTATATTGGCAGCGGAAAGTAAAGCATGCAACTTGCAAGAATGTAAAGGGAAGGGTTTGGAGAATTCAAACGCAATTGGAGACACGGATGTTTTTCCCGTGGTTCGGATAGGTGGTGCTATCCTACATCCACGTTGATGGAGACTTCAACCCACGAAGGGTAACGGTTGCGCGAGTCCACGGAGGGCTCCACCCACGAAGGGTAACGGTTGCGCGAGTCCACGGAGGGCTCCACCCACGAAGGGTAACGGTTGCGCGAGTCCACGGAGGGCTCCACCCACGAAGGGTCCACGAAGAAGCAACCACCCACAAAGGGTCCACGAAGAAGCAACCACCCACAAAGGGTCCACGAAGTAGCAACCTTGTCTATCCCACCATGGCCATCGCCCACGAAGGACTTGCCTCACTAGCGGTAGATCTTCACGAAGTAGGCGATCTCCTTGCCCTTACAAACTCCTTGGTTCAACTCCACAATCTTGTCGGAGGCTCCCAAGTGACACCTAGCCAATCTAGGAGACACCACTCTCCAAGAAGTAACAAATGGTGTGTAGGTAATGAACTCCTTGCTCTTGTGCTTCAAATGATAGTCTCCCCAACACTCAACTCTCTCTCATAGGATTTGGATCTGGTGGAAAGAAGATTTGAGTGGAAAGCAACTTGGGGAAGGCTAGAGATCAAGATTCATATGGTAGGAATGGAATATCTTGGTCTCAACACATGAGTAGGTGGTTCTCTCTCAGAACATATGAGTTGGAATTGTGTATGTGTTCTGATGGCTCTCTCCACGAATGAAGAGGAGGTGGAGGGGTATATATAGCCTCCACACAAAATCCAACCGTTACACACAGTTTTCCAATCTCGGTGGGACCGAATCAAAAAACTCGGTCGGACCGAAAAGGTAAACCTAGTGACCGTTAGAGATTTTCGGTGGGACTGACATGCAACTCGGTAGGACCGATATGGTTAGGGTTTGGGCATAACGTAATCTCGGTGAGACCGATTACACAAACTCGGTGAGACCGATTTTGGTAATTAGCTAACCAGAGAGTTGGTCAGGCAAACTCGGTGGGACCGATTTGCTCTTTCGGTGAGACCGAAAAGTTACAAAAAGGAAACACTGAATTTACATTGCAATCTCGGTGGGACCGATTCGCTCTTTCGGTGAGACCGAAAAGTTACGAAAGGGAAACAGAGAGTTTGCAATCCCATCTCGGTGAGACCGAGATCCCTATCGGTAGAACCGAATTGCTAGGGTTTGGCAGTGGCTTATGACAAATGAAACTCGGTGGCGCCGGATAGAAAGAATCGGTAGGACCGAGTTTGGCTTAGGGTTTAGGTCATATGTGGATATGGGAAAGTAGTTGAGGGTTTTGGAGCATATCACTAAGCACATGAAGCAAGAGGCTCATTAAGCAACACCTCATCCCTCCTTGATAGTATTGGCTTTTCCTAAGGACTCAATGTGATCTTGGATCACTAAAATATAAAATGAAGAGTCTTGAGCTTTTGAGCTTGAGCCAATCCTTTGTCCTTAGCATTTTGAGGGTTCCACTTTCACATCCATGCCATGCCAATCATTGAGCTTTCCTGAAATAGTCATCTTGGAATAGCATTAGCTCAATGAGCTATATGTTGTTATGAATTACCAAAACCACCTAGGGATAGTTACACTTTCACCTTGTAAGGCGCCGGGACCAGCATCTTCGTCAGAAGTGGGATGGCCGCGTCTTCGGGCAGCGGGGCCGGACAATGGATCCGCTCCGCCTTCTTCGTCCAACTCTGGGAAAGTTGAATAAACATGCGTCAAGCGCGTCCATTGGGTCATGCGGTTGGGAAGGTTTGATAAACTCACTGAACTTGCAAGGCGGGACAGTTGGTACCCGCGGTCTTCGGCGGAGTCCGGCCATGATTTGCTGGACTTGAAAAGCACCTTCCAAATGTCCTCGTCCGACGAGCCGAAGAGCCTTCGCAAGGTCTGGTGCCTGGCCGGATCAAACTCCCATAGATTGCGAGTCCGGTGTTGATAAGGCAGTATCCGGCGGACTAACATCACCTGGACTACATCAACGAGTTCAATGTTCTTATCTCCCATATCTTTAACGCGCATCTGGAGCACCGACAGTTCGTCGGACGAGGACCAATCCAGTCCTTTCTTGACCCAGGACATAAACCGCAGAGGAGTGCCAGATCAAAATTCGGGAGAAGCGGCCCACTCCTTGCCGCTTGGCTCAGTGATGTAAAACCACTGTTGTTGCCACTCCTTGACAGAATCATTGAAGGTTCCTGTTGGCCATATGATGTTGGGCATCTTGCTCACGATAGCGCCCCCACACTCGGCGTGCTTGCCTCCCACCACCTTGGGCTTCATATTAAAGACCTTCAGCCATAAACCGAAGTGTGGCGAAACGCGGAGAAAAGCCTCGCACACGACAATGAATGTCGATATGTTGAGGAAGGAATTAGGGGACAGATCGTGAAGATCGACCCCATAATAGTACATGATACCGCAAACGAATGGGTGGAGGGGAAATCCCAGCCCGCGGACAAAGTGAGGGAGGAATACAACCCTCTCGTGGGGTTCCGGAGTGGGGACGATCTGTCCCACCATCGGGAGACGGTGGCCGATTTTCATGGCCAGATACCCGGCCTCCCGAAGCTTTTTGATATCCTTCTCTCGGACGGTAGAGGCCATCCATTTGCCTCCCGCTCTGGATCCAGACATCTTTGGAAGACCTCTTGTGGGTAGAGGAGGTGAATGCTCATGCGTTGGAGCCTGAGCAGAATGGAATGGGTTGGGAAGGAGGTATGGGTGAAGAGGGTGAATTCTTGTCCCTTTATAAGGGCGGAAGAGGCGATGTGCCTTCCCGCATCACTTGGTAGAACCTCTTATTCCCCAAGCACCGTAGGTAATGGCGCGGTTGGGTTACCCGTGTCCATATTGATGAGAATCCCGTAATAAGAGGGACATGATCTCTGCTTTGACAAGACGTGTCGAGAAAACCGCCCCGCAATATGTGTGGTGCTGGTTGAGAAAAACGGTTTGAATAAAGACCGAGCCATGACATGACGTCGTGCTGTCAGAACACGTCAACAGATTAGATTTGTGCAAATATTATTCTCTCTGCGGTAGTATGTGGAACTTGTTTTGTAGAGCCGGACACTATTCTGGTGTTCAAAATCTTCTATGGAGTATTCAGAGGAGGAACCCGCCTTGCAATGCCAAAGACAATACTGCGCGCCAGACTCATCGTCATTGAAGCCTGGTTCAGGGGCTACTGAGGGAGTCCTGGATTAGGGGGTCTCCGGATAGCCGGACTATATCCTTTGGCCGGACTATTGGACTATGAAGATACAAGATTGAAGACTTCGTCCCGTGTCCGGATGGGACTCTCCTTGGCGTGGAAGGCAAGCTAGGCAATACGGATATGAAGATCTCCTCCCTTGTAACCGACTCCGTGTAACCCTAGCCCCCTCCAGTGTCTATATAAACTAGAGGGTTTAGTCCGTAGGACAAGATACAATCATACCATAGGCTAGCTTCTAGGGTTTAGCCTCTATGATCTCGTGGTAGATCAACTCTTGTAATACTCATATCATCAAGAACAATCAAGCAGGACGTAGGGTATTACCTCCATCAAGAGGGCCTGAACCTGGGTAAACATCGTGTCCCCTCCTTCCTGTTACCATCCGCCTTAGACGCACAGTTCGGGACCCCATACCCGAGATCCACCGGTTTTGACACCGACAGGGTGCCACTTAATCACCTTGCAGCTTGACACCGCACTGATTGACGACATGGGTCGCGCTTGAGTGGTTGGTGGGTTGGTTTTGCCTCCGCGAGCCCCGTAGGCCCTGCCGGGGTGCCTTGGTTGATTTCTTCTGGCGGTGCCTTGCCCCTTGCCGGGCTCACCTGCCCGGCAAGGGAGGCCCTTCTCTTGCCGATATACTGCTCCTCTGGCTTAATATTGATTCCTCTGAGCTGCATGTTAGTTCTTCAAATCTCTTGGTCCTTCAATCTTTGACTCCCGCTGAGGCTTCAATTCTGCTCTTGTGCCTATGCACAGTCTGGGCAATGGACCCAGGGTCTGTTGCACCGACAGAAGCCCCGGGCCTGCCCCAAACGTGCTGCTGAGCGTCGTCGGGGTAGGGCCTAATAAGTGCACATGCAGGGTTGCTGAAGGGGTTGCCCCCTTTGATATTTCCATTGCTGCTTCATTATCCTTGATTTCGGCTCAGTTTCCGGGTTCCCCGTGCGTGGCGCGTAACGCCGCGGGGGAACTTTGATCATGGCTTGTGAATTCGCCTCGCCCCACGATCACGGGCGAAAACCGCCATCCCACTTGCCCCGCGTCCCGCATGCACCGGCCACGTGCTCCGCATGCATTGGGCGTGGTAGGTGGTGGATGCGGAGGGCACGGGGAGGAGTGCCATGTTTGAAAATCGAACGTCAATGGTTGGAGTAGAGGGTCGGCCTTGATTCCCAAAGCTGCCAAGGGTGCAGAGAGGCCTATTGAAGGAGTGGGGCGGCCATCTTCAGTGCGAGGGGCCAGCCCCCTGCCTCGTCCCCTCTATAAAAAGAGACAAAGGCAGTACCCCTCTGCACATACCTCTCATTCTTCTTCGCAATTCTTCTCCCTTAGCCATGGTGAGAGGGCGAGGGCGCAGTAGTGTCCCGACGGAGGCGACGAGGGCTTCCACTCAGCAGCGTATCCCTCCTCCTCCAGAACCCGAGGTGGTGGAGCCCGCCGCGAGAGGAGGGAGGAGGGGGCGAGGCCGAGGCCGCCGTGGTGCTCAAGGAGGAGGAGGGTGGGGGAGCTCCTTGGTTGCACCCCCACCGGCGGCTCTTCCTCCGATGGAAGGCCACGTTGGGGACCAACCTCGAGAGTTCATCATCAGGCTGTATAAGCCCTTGCGCGATCACCTTAGTCTTCCAACTTCATTTGCACGGGAGATGGAGCTCGAGCAACCGCGCGCTCTAAGGCTACACATGAGGGGTTGTGGGAATGGAAGTATGTGGGTCGATGTCGATTTCCCTGCTCATGTAATGTATCTTCGTCGTGGCTGGAAGACCTTCGCTCATGCCCACAGCTTCTCGGAGGGGCACATTATCCATTTTAAATTAATGGAGAGTGGCCTGCTCTCCGTCAAGATCTTCGGGCGCTCGGGAGGCCGCTTAGGGTGCTGCGTGGAGAGCTCGACTGACGACGAAAGCTCCTCCTCGAGCGAAAGTGACAAGGAGGACAGTGACGGCGATGACGACGACAGCCAGCAAGGGAGCGACGATTCTGACTCCGGCTGATCGTCACCTGCACCATCTTCATCAGGCAGCAACACCATCATCAGCATCTATGTCTCCTCCCCGGCAATGCGATTTGCCGGGGAGATGGATGTAGAGGTGTAGATGGTGCTACTGGGCTCCTCCAGCAGTCTTCTAGCTGGACCCCGGCAGACTTCCTCTTGGGCTGCAGCTTCGTTAGCCCTGCCGAGTCCTGCTGGCCCTGGTGGCGGTGGTTGACGGGGCCACCTTCCCCCGTGCTCTCCATCGGGGCGTTCCCTCGCGCTCCCGTTCCCACCGGGCTACCTCTCCTGGAGCCTGACGGGAACGGACTGGACTCTAGCTTTGGCGCTCCTTTTACCCTCCTCGCCTTTGACCGTTCTGCCTAGGAGGAGAGGGACAAGAAAGGGCATTATGGAGCACTTATCTTTTTTTAATCTTAAATCTGTAGGCAATCGCCAAATTTTAATTCAAATGATGTAATCTCTCAAGTCCATTTTTGTGTTTTGTAATGCTTGTACTTGTATCAGCATATGAATGAAAAAAATGAACTCTGCCGAGAACCTGTGCATGTGTATGTCCATGCAAAGGTGGAATGCCTCTTTAATGTAAATATACGAGTTTTCCCCGACAGGATATCCTGCCGGCACCCTCTTTGTCTGCCGGAGAGCTATGTCTGTCGGGGAACAGACAGAGGGCCAACCCCCCGCCGGCTCCCTTTTTTTACCAGAGGCTACTTCGACCATCCTGATCAAAGAAACATTCGAGTCATGGATGGGAGCACCTAGGTTCCAAAAGAGGAGCGAGGTTTTCTCATGCAAAGTTATAGCCTTACAGAACACTAATGGACAAGAGATAAAACTTATCTGTTTGGCTTGCCGAGGATCACTGTGTCGTGTAATTTTCTCATCCTTTGTCAAAGCCAAGTTCACAGTAGGAACCTGCAACTTCATATAGATGAGAATGAATGCAGAATCCAATCCTATCTATATGCATATGAAAATGCTCATGAGAGGCTTATGCAGTGATCTTGGTGTGCTCATGCATGCATGCAATCTTAGTTGGGGGCCCCCCTCTATAGCGCTTCTTTATTTTCTTTTGCATGAGGCCATCGCCCCGACTTTGTACAAGGGGTTACATGCATCTGAGGCAAGGCCTGTACAAAAGGTGGCTGCCAGGCAGTGCCTGACAGCCTCACGCCTTACGGGCAGTACTTGCGGAGATGCTCAATATTCCATGAGTTTTGCAACTGAGTGCCATCTCCGGTCTCCAGACGGACTGCGCCGGGTTTGGCGACTTGTACCACCCGGTAAGGGACTTCCCACTTCGGTGATAGCTTGTTTGTACCCTTGGTGGACTGAACGCGCCTAAGGACAAGGTCACCTTCCTCAAAACACCGGGCATGAACCCTGCAGCTGTGATAGCGACACAAGGCTTGCTGGTAGCGTGCAGCACGCGTAGCAGCCCAGAGACGGTTCTCCTCGGGTAGCACAACGTCGTCACGCCGGTGCTGATATTGCACTACTTCATCATAGGCAAGCACTCGAGGAGACCCGTAAATGAGTTCCGTGGGGATAACTTCTTCTGCCCCGTAGACCAGGGAGAACGGAGTCTGCCTGGTAGCTCGATTAGGTGTTGTTCTAAGGGACCAGAGAACTACCGGCAGCTCCTCGATCCACAGACTCCCGTGCTTGTATCGAAAGTTCTTGTCTTGAGTCCACGCAACACTTCAGCGTTCGCCCTCTCATCTTGTCCATTGCTCCGGGGGTGTGCCACAGAGGCGAACGAGATCTTGCATCTGAGGGTACGAACATATTGCATGAAGGCGTGGCTCGTGAATTGAGTGCCGTTGTCGGTGATGATCCTTGCTGGAACTCCAAAATGACACACCAATTCTTTCAAGAACTTGATAGCCAACTGAGCAGTCACCTTTCTCACGACAGTCACTTTCGGCCACTTTGTAAACTTGTCGATAGCGACGAACAAGAATTCAAAGCCCCCGATTGCTCGGGGGAAGGGGCCGAGGATATCGAGCCCCCAGACCGAAAATGGCCATGATAAAGGGATTGCCTAAAGGGCTTGGGCAGGCATGTGTGTTCTCTTGGAATGGAACTGGCAAGCTTCACATGTCGTGACGAGCTCGACCGCATCTTGGAGGGCTGTGGGCCAATAGAATCCTTGCCAGAATGCTTTCCCAACTAATGCCCTTGATCCAATGTGTGACCTGCACATTCCTCTATGAATCTCAGCCAACAGTTCCTTTCCATCTTCCCGGCAGACACACTTCAATTTCACAACATTGGGCCTCCTTCTATACAGAGTGTCATCGACAAACTGATACATACTGGCCCTCCGGGCTACCTTCTCAGCTTCATCTTGGTTGCCAGGAAGTTCTCCGGTTTGGAGGAAGCGGGCGATGAGCCTTGCCAAAGTTGGTGCCTGGGGCTCGGCAACAAGGACTAGTGGCACCTCCTCGGCTGCGGGAGCACCAGCCTCGTTCATGGGGTCCATTGGCCCGGCTGGAGGGGGTGGTGCGACAGGCTGTGAGGAGTTGTTTTCGGCAGGGTCTCTGCTGAGAGCGGACGGCTCGGTCGGGAGAGGCTTACCGTCGACCAACTTTCTCCTTTTCCAGGCCATTGTGGTTGGCGATACGGATGGTTGATAGAGACGGAGAACAAAAGTTCCTGGTTCCATAGGAAGCTTCTACGCAACACACTTTGACAGGTGATCAACTATGCTGTTTTCCACACAGGGTACGTGCTCTATTTGCAACCTGTCAAAGTGCACCTCCAATCTCCTCACTTCCTCGACGTATGCTTCCATCAATGGGCTTTGATAATCCTTGTTGACTTGTCTCACCACAAGCTACGAATCTCCTCGTATGATTAACTTCTTGATTCCCAATTCTGTTGCAATTCTGAGCCCGGCAAGGAGCCCTTCATACTCAGCTATATTGTTGGTGGATTCTTCCTAGGCAAAGTGCATTTGGACGACGTACTTCAAGTGCTCCCTGAAGGGGGCAACAAGAAGCACGTCAGCCCATACACCTTGTAGGTAAAAACACCATCAAAATACATAATCCATTCTTGGGGTGATTCCTTGCCGGGGATAGTTGTCTCCACCACTTCCTCATCAGGGGTTGGCGTCCATTCAACAATAAACTGTGCCAACGCCCTGCTCTGAATGGTTGATGTGCTCTCAAACTTCAAACCAAAGCTAGATAACTCCAAAGCCCACTCCACTATTCTGCCGGTAGCCTCAGGGTTTCGAAGTATCCTTTACAACGGAAAATGAGTAACAACCATGATATCATGGGCTTGGAAGTAGTGGCGCAGTTTCCTTGAGGCCATAATGAGACCAAAAATCAACTTTTGCATGCCAGAGTACCTCGATCTAGCCCCCTGCAACAAGGAGCTGATGAAGTACACTGGGCGCTGCACCACCTTCTTCCTTGCCACGTCCCTGGGGTTGTTCTCGTTACCGTGCTCTCTGCTGCTCTGATCCTTTCCTGACTCTGCCGCTATCTGTTCACTTTCTGCCCCATCCACTTCTTGCTGTGCTACCAAGGCCGCACTGACCACTTGGTTGGTTTTTGCCAAGTACAGCAACAACGGATCTTGGGGTTTAGGTGCAACCAAGGTAGGCACAGATGATAGGTAGGCCTTCAACTCCTGCAGAGCTGCATCTGCCTCTGGGGTCCACTTCATAGGCCGTGCCTCCTTCAAATTTTTTAAGAATGGTAGGGCACGCTCAACAGACTTGGAAATGAATCTACTTAGCGCGACAACACATCCCGTCAAGCGCCTCACATCCTTAACTGTCCTTGGTGCCTGGATTTGCTCGATGGCGTTGATCTTGTCGGGGTTAGCTTCGATCCCCCGATGGGACACGAAGAAACCAAGTAGCTTACCGGAGGGGACCCCAAAAACACACTTCTTCAGATTAAGCTTCAAGTTGATCTTGCGCAGATTAGCAAACGACTCCTCCAAATCCTGGATAAGAGTGGTCTTATCCTTGGTCTTGAGCATGATATCATCCATATAAGCTTCTATGTTTCTATGTAACTATGGCTCAAAACCAATCCGAACTGCCCTTGCAAAAAGTGGACCCGACACTCTTTAGTCCGAATGACATGCGGACAAAGCAGTACATACCACATGGGGTGATGAATGATGTCTTCTCTTCATCCTCTTTGGACATGAAGATTTGGTGATATCTGGAGTATGCGTCCAGGAAAGAGAGAAAATCACACCCGGAGGTGGAATCCACAACCTGATCGATGCGCGGCAAGGGAAATGGGTCCTTTGGGCAAGCCTTGTTGAGGTCTGTGAAGTCAATACAAAGCCTCCATTTCCCATTAGCCTTCCAGACCACCATTGGATTTGCTAACCATGTTGGATGTAGTACTCCTCTAACTAAACCAGCTGCCTCCAATTTCTTTATTTCCTTGACAATGAACTATTGCATCTCCAAGGCCTGCTTCCGGACTTTCTGCTTGATAGGTCTAGCGTGTGGGCAGACAACAAGGTGGTGCTCTATTACCTCCCTGGGAACACCGGGGAAATCAGATGGTTGCCAGGCAAACACACCGATATTCGCCTGCAGGAAGGCAATGAGCGCGCTTTCCTATTTGTCATCAAGGGTGGTGCCGATGGTGAAAGTACCGTCAACGCCAGCTAGCCCTGCCAGGACCTTCTTCACTTGGGGTGAAGCAACCTTGGATCTCTTGCTGTTAGAACACTTTGGCACGTCGTCAACGGGTACCGTACACTCGGAGAGGGCACGCTTCCCGGACTCCTTGCCGGAGGTCCTACAATCCCTTTTATTTCCTTTACTTTCCTTGGCGGGAACCGTTGCTGCTGCGGCCTCTGCTGTGACTGCATCCCGATACATCTTGTCCACGCAGATAATTGCATCCTTTTCATCTGACGGGATAGTGATGACTCCCCATGGCCCAGGCATCTACAAAGTGTTATAAGCATAGTGGTATGTTGCCATGAACCTGGCTAGGGCCATGCGCCCTAGAGTCCCATTGTATGGCAGGGGGAGATCAACCACGTCAAACACAACGTTCTCTGTCCAGTAGTTTAGTTCTCCCCCAAACGTCACCAGCAACATAATCTTCCCTTTAGGATGACTCCTTCCGGGGTTAACTCCTTGAAACGTGTCAGTAACCTCTAGCTCTTCCTATCCTATCTGAAGCTTGCTGATGACTGCTAGGGAAATCAGATTCAGACCGGCCCCGCCATCCACTAATATCTTTGTGACCTTGAGGTTACGAATTGTCGGAGAGACCAACAAAGGCAAGCATCCTACCACGATGGTGTGGTTAGTGTGATCCTCCTCATCAAAGATGATTGGCGTGCGGGACCACTTGAGCAGTTTCCGGGCCTCTAGCGCTGGCTCCACAGCATTGATCTCTCATGCCCATCGCTTGAGCTGGCGGTGGGAGGTGTGCAAAGATGCACCCCCATCAACACATAGGGCGTCAATGGCCTTCTATAATTCCTGCTCACTGGTTTCCTCTTCATTCCCCTCATCACTCCCATCATCACAGAATTCTTTCTCTTGACCCGTAGCGGGTTTTCCTTCGTTCCGATAGGGCTTGTTGGGGCGATTTGCTTCACCGCCTCGGCCCTTTCCGCCAGCGGCATTCTGACCTTTTTCCTTATCACACTTGTCATATTCTGCCCTCTGTTTCTTGATAAGCCGCTCAATTTGGTAACATACCTGAAGATCATGGCCCTTGGTCCGGTGGATCTTGCAGTACGTGCCATCACCTTTCCCAGCTTTCTCAGCGGCAGTGGCTCCCGACAGGCTGTGCACGCGGCAACTTCCTTGGCGGGGGCCTCAACCTTAGCCTTCTTGCTGGTACTAGGTGTGCCCGAACCTTCTACAGTCATCACTGCTTTATCCCTTGGCTTCTTATTGTGCTTCTTGCCCTTTCTCTAGCTAGTTGATTGATCATCATCCTCTGAATCAACGTTGACGCAATCCTCCTCTCCAGGAAACTTCCTTCCTTCCTCCATCCAAGCACACTTATCTACCAGCGTGTATAGCTCCTTCACAGTCTTGGGCAACCGTAGATTCATCTTAGAACGAATGCGACGGTTGCGCACATTGGACTGGAAGGCTGCTATAACGGCTGCCAGATGGATATTTGGAATATTCCTATGGACTTTAATGAATCTCTGTAAATACTTACGGAGAGTTTCTCCTTCTTTCTGCTGGAGAAGTTGCAGGTCGCTGGGTCTGCCGGGCTCTTGGTGGCCACCGGTGAAGGCACTGATGAACTCGTGGCACAGGTCCGCCCAAGATGAAATGAAGTTCTCCGGCAGGTGCATCAGCCAAGATCTCACGTTGGACTTGAGGGCCAATGGGAAGTAGTTGGCGAACACCTTCTCATCTCTTCCCCCAGCAACTTGAACAGCGATGGTGTAGATGCTCAGGAACTCTGCCAGGTTCAGCCTTCCGTCGTACTTCTCAGGTATCTCTGGCTTGAACGTGAGAACGGACGGCCAACGGACTTGCCGCAACTCTCATGTAAAGGCAGGGCAGCCGACCTCGAAAGGTAGGCACCCACCAACACCGAGCGTAGGTTCGTCGACATCGAGGCCGTCGCACCCGCCAGTCTGGCAGAGGTCGTCATAGCGTCTATTTATGTCAACGCGCGCATCTCCCCATCGCTATCCTCCTAGGATCGACGTTGGCCCAGACGTGCTCGAGGGTTGGAAGAGGCCGCCGAGACGTCATCGGGGTCTTGATTCAGCCGCGCCTGCGTTGGCTGCCGTGGTGGGGACTGCACCGTGGGGACGGCCCCCTCCGTTCGGCCAGCAGTATGGGCGGTTGCCGTTGCTTGGGGAGGTCGCGGTGGGTCGGCTCATTGTGAGCCCCCAGCTTCGGCGAAACCGAGCAGGCTCTGGATGGTGGCACACCATTCATCCATCTGCTCGGTCGTGGGTGGAAACCTTAGCAGCAACTAAGCTCGCGCCATAGCCTCTGTGGCGGTGCTTGGCATGGATGTCGACGACGTCAACCGCACCATTGCCTGGCTCCTGATGGCGCCAGCGGCGGCGACGATGGTGGTGTTGCGTCCACACAGTTGTGGGTTGTCCATCTGGGCAGCGGGGTCATGCGGTGGTGGTGCTCGAGGGTCAGCAACTCCGCCGAGCGCAGCGTCGACTCGCCCGGGAGGAGACACACGGGCCGCGATCGCTCCTGTGGTGGGGGTGGCCAGAGGGCGATGGCTCAGCCCAGACCAAGCGCCATTGCTGCGGTTGTGCCTGTTAGCGGGAGGAGAGGGCGCAGACGGAGCGACCCCCTCACCCACATCTTGTAGAGCGTGACCGCCGAGGCATTGTTGATGTTGTTCTCCTCTGACATCTCCAGCCCCCGTGTTGGCCGCAAGGGGAGTGGCGATGGCGCCACTTGCTCCCACGACGCCTCCACCAGCGTTCATGTCTTCGCTCGCCTCCGCATCCCCCAAAGCGCCTGAGGCTGCGGGCGGCGGAGCCTTCGAGGTGGACGGATGGGCCGAAGGGCCGGACTTCTTCTTCTTAGGCGCCATGGTTGAGGGCACCATCGAAGACGAAGATGGTGATGAAGATGACGGGCTGCGCACACTTTCAGGTTCGCGCAAGTGAGCCCCCTACTTGGCGCGCCAAAGATGTCGCGGGATATCCACGGCCACCTATGGGACCAGGAGGCCCCTTGCTGGTTCGCCAAGGGGGCGTCACATTGCACAAAGAGCAGACCAACGCGTGACAACGTGGCAGAGAGCACACAAGCAATTTACCCAGGTTCGGGCCGCCATGAGGTGCAAAACCCTACTCCTGCTTTGGTGCATTGATGGTGGAATGTGAATAACGCAACGCAGTACACTTGCCCGACAGGGGTCGTCGTATGGCAGCAGCGACTACGTGCATATGGGGTGCGGGTTCCTCAACCTTCCAACCCCTCCTACCGGTGCCATGGGCCTCCCTTTATAGATTAAGGGGTCACCACAATGGAAAAGTGGTCATTATTCACTGATATGATAGCAAATAGGGCTATCATACCTAACTCTACGGGCTGATAGGGGACATTAAATGCACCGCTTAGTGTGACATCACTGATTGCCCGGCAAGGCTAGCTGGGCTATCTCGCCAACTCCGCGCTTGTTCTATTGACACATCGCATGACAAGTGTCATATGTATGTTCCTTATGTAGGAAACGGTCGCCATGTGGCGAATGGCTTCCACTTAATCACCTTGTGGCTTGACACCGCACTGATTGACGACATGGGTCACGCTTGAATGGTTGGTGGGGTGGTTTTGCCTCTGCGAGCCCCGGCAGGCCCTGTCGGGGTGCCTTGGTTGCTTGCTTCTGGCGGTGGCCTTGCCCCTTGCCGGGCTCACCTACCAGGCAAGGGAGGCCCTTCTCTTGCAGATATACTACTCCTCTGGCTTGATCTTGATTCCTCTGAGCTGCATGTTGGTTCTTGAAATCTCTTGGTCCTTCAATCTTTGACTCCAACTGAGACTTCAATTCTGCTATTGTGCATGTGCTCAGTCTGGGCAATGGACCCAGGGTCTGTTGCACCGACACCCTTTTTCTTGAAACTAGTGGTCTTATTAACCATCAACACCTGATGCTCTCTCTTGATTTCTACCTTTGCTGATTTCAGCATCGCGAAGAGTTTGGGAATCATTTTTGTCATCCCTTGCATATTATAGTTCATCACAAAGTTCTAGTAACTTGGTGATAGTGACTAGAGAACTATGTCAATCACTATCTTATCTGGAAGATTAGCTCCCACTTGATGCAACTGATTGTAGTACCCATACATTCTGAGCACATGCTCACTAGCTGAGCTATTCTCCTCCATCTTGTAGGTAAAGTACTTGTTAGAGGTCTCGTACCTCTCAACACGGGCATGAGTCTGAAATACCAATTTCATCTCTTGGAACATCTCATATGCTCCATGGCATTCAAAACATTTTTGAAGTCTTGGTTCTAATCCGTAAAGCATGGCGCACCAAACTATTAAGTAGTCATCATATCGAGCTTGCATAACGTCTGCATCTGCTCCTGCAATAGGTCTGTCACCTAGCGGTGCATCAAGGACATAATTCTTCTATGCAGCAATGAGGGTAATCCTCAGATCACGGATCCAGTCCGCATCATTGCTACTATCATCTTTCAACTTAGTTTTCTCTAGGAACATATCAAAAACATAGGGGAGCTACAACGCAAGCTATTGATCTACAACATAGATATGCAAATACTATCAGGACTAAGTTCATGATAAATTAAGTTCAATTAATCAAATTACTTAAGAACTCCCACTTAGATAGACATCCCTCAAGTCATCTAAGTGATACGTGGTCCAAATCAACTAAACCATGTCTGATCATCATGTGAGATGGAGTAGTCATCAATGGTGAACAACTCTATGTTCATCATATCTACTATATGATTCACGTTCGACCTTTCGGTCTCCCGTGTTTCGAGGCCATATCTGTACATGCCAGGCTCGTCAAGTTTAAACCGAGTATTCTGCATGTGCAAAACTGTCTTGCACCCATTGTATGCGAACGTAGAGTCTATCACACCCGATCATCACGTGGTGTCTCGAAACAAAGAACTGTAGCAATAGTGCATACTCAGGGAGAACATTTATACCTTGAAATTTTGTTAAGGGACCATCTTATAATGCTACCGCCGTACTAAGCAAAATAAGATGCATAAAGATAAAAATCACATGCAATCAAAATATGTGACATGATATGGCCATTATCATCTTGTGCTTTTGATCTCCATCTTCAAAGCATCGTCATGATCTCCATCGTCACTGGCTTAACACCTTGATCTCCATCGCAACATCGTGGTCGTCTCGCCAACTATTGCTTCTACAACTATCGCTAGCGCATAGTGATAAAGTAAAGCAATTACATGTAGTTTGCATTTCATACAATAAAGAGACAACCATAAGGCTCCTGCCGGTTTCCAGTAAATTTTGCAAAACATGATCATCTCATACAATAACGTATATCACATCATGTCTTGACCATATCACATCACAACATGCCCTGCAAAAACAAGTTAGACGTCTTCTACTTTGTCGTTGCAAGTTTTATGTGGCTACTACGGGCTTCTAGCAAGAACCGTTATTACCTACGCATCAAAACCACAACGGTGATTTATCAAGTTTGCTGTTTTAACCTTCAACAAGGACTAGCCGCAGTCAAATTCGATTCAACTAAAGTTGGAGAAACAGATACCCGCCAGCCACCTTTATGCAAAACTAGTTGCATGTCTGTCGATGGAACTGGTCGCATGAACACGGTCATGTAAGGTTGGTCTGGGCCGCTTCATCCAACAATACCGCGGAATCAAAATAAGACGTTGGTGGTAAGAAGTATGATGATCACCGCCCACTACTCCTTTTGTTCTACTCGTCATATCATCTACGCATTGACCTGGCTCGGATGCCACTGTTGGGAAACGTGGCATGCAATTTCAATAAAATTCCTACGCTTACGCAAGATCTATCTAGGAGATGCATAGCAACGAGAAGGGAAGAGTGTGTCTATGTACCCATGTAGACCGAAAGTGGAAGCATTTGACAACGTGGTTGATGTAGTCGAACTTCTTCTTGTTCCGACCGATCAAGCACCGAACATACGACACCTCCGAGTTCTGCACACATTCAGCTCGATGATGTCCCTCAAACTCTTGATCCAGCGAAGTGTCGCGGAAGTAGATGAGTTCTGTCAACACGACGGCGTGGTGATGGTGATGGTGATGTGATCTATGTAGGGCTTCGCCTAAGCACTACGAGAATATGACCGGAGGCGTAAACTATGGAGGGGGGCGCCGCACACGGCTAACAATTGTTGGTGTGTGTTCTAGCGGTGCCCCCCACATATATATAGGTTGGAGGGGAGGAGAGGCAGCCAAGGGGGCACCCCAAGTAGGAGGAATCCTACTTGGGGTCCTCCCCAATTCGGCCTCCCCCGTTTTCCTTTTGATCGGAGGGGGAAAACGGAAGGGAGAAGAGAGAAAGGAAGGGGGGCGAATGCCCCTTTTTCCTTTTCCAATTCGGCCAGCTTCCATAGGGGGGGGGGGCGCCACCCCTTGTGGGCTGGTGTGCTCCCCTCTCATGGCCCATATGGCCCATATCTTTCCCCCGGGAGTTCCGGTAACCCCCCGGTACTCCGGTATATACCCGATACTACCCGGAACACTTCCCGTGTCCGAATATGTAGCGACCCGATCCCAATGGACCGTAGTATCTGTGCTTAAGTGTCATCCCTGGATCGATATTGCTGACAACACAGTACTCGAGGATTTATTGCAGAGTTCAATCACACACTTATTACATCGAGTTTCTCAAAAAGAGTACTTATTACAATAATATGGCTGAAGGCCATCTAAAATAAGATAACTACGAAAGCGTCGAAGGTAAATGAGTCCATCCAACTCCATGGCAAAACTGAGTGCATGACAATGACCTATCGCACCTTACTCTTCGTCTGAAAACTCTGCAACATGATACGTTGCAGCCATGTAGGTCAGCACGTGGAATATGCTGGCAAAATAACACTATAGAGCAATGAACAAATAACATCTATAACTACATGCATATATGGCTGGTGGAGGCTCTAAGTTTAAAGTTTGCACAAAGCTAATTTTCCCTACAACAAAGGAATAGATTTTTATTATAAAGTTTATGACATTATTGAGAAGGTACCTCCAAATCAAATCCCAAAATAGTATTAATAACCCAATAAATTTATTAAGCAAAGTGATGAGATCAAACAATAATTCAAGTACCAGATACTCAAGATGTCCATAACCGGGGACACGACTAACCATGATTAGTTTGTACACTCTGTAGAGGTTTGCCCACTTTTCCCCACAAGACTTGGTCTCCTCCGTTGGATTTCTCACACTACATGATGTTTGAGAAACAGATGATCAAGACACAGTCTTTCCGAAGAGGTCCCCTTAACCGATAGATAGGCCGGTAGACCTACAATCCCCTACATCTTCTAGCCCATCATGGAAAGGATTCCCACAACTTACTCAACTATGCTAGAGCCCACAATGGCATGTGGCTGCACACGGAAGTGTCTAGCATGCATAATCTTATGATCCCTTTGATCCTGGGTGGCATTCCATCGGATGATCACACGGGTTCCCCGGGATCTCCTAGGATAACACTGGATTCCCCAGGTGCCCACAACCAATCCACCCAGATGTGTATTAAAGTAGCCACCTTAAGTTTCCGTTAATTAAATATAACTCTCACATCTTTCATGAATCTCACAAACCAATCCACGTCTACGAGCATAGCAAAGCAGTATAAGCATAACGTTTAATACCCGGGGTATGATAAAAGACAATAGGTTCCTACCTCATCAACTTCTTAACCACACCCACATGTTACCAATCCTACTCATGCAATGTTTGAGGGTTGAGACTAATGCATAAAAACTAGGTAATAAAGGGATATGATCAAAGTGTTACTTGCCTTGCTGACGATCGGAAAACCCTAGAGATTCGTAGTAGCAAGCCTCACACTCCGGAAACTCTATCATGAACAAACAATAGCATACATAAGCACTCAAGCATAAGATGCAAAGGTAAAAACCAAAATAAAAGATATAAACAGAAAGTTCAAGTGAAGAGCTTCGATTTTCAAAAAGAATCAATCGAATCAGAGTTACGAAACACAAACTATGATAAAAAAAAGTTCAAATTCAAATCTGCTTGAAACCAAATTTTAAATTTTCAAAATCATGTTCAAGTTGTTTATTTGGACAGAGGGAAACAATACGAAGATTTTGGCGTTGGTTTCATTGGATTTGGATAAACAAGCAAAAAGTAGTGAAGGTTTAAAGATTAGGGACTAATCTGTAAGAAAACTAATCGCGGATAGGTCCCTGGCCAGCAATAAATCTAAAAAGAAAAATATAACGAACGAACGTTCCCTAACAGAACCTAACAAACGAAAACATTCACTAATTAATTCATAGGCACTGGAGATCACCTATGGATGACAATCTCTGTGTTATCTGCAATGAGCTAGTCTATGAGGATAGGTTGCACTTGTTTTTTAACTGTAAGTTCAGTCGCAGAGTATGGAATTATATTTCCATTGACTGGTCCAGGGGCTCTGAAATTCAGCAATGTATTCAGCATGCAAGATCAAGGTTTAAGCATCCCTTCTTCTTTGAAGTTATGCTCACTGCAGCTTGGAATATATGGATCCTCAGGAATGGCAGGACTTTCACAGGAGAAAATGCAACTTTTGCTGCTTGGAGATGTAATTTTGTACATGAGCTTACTCTTCTAGCTCATAGAATGAGAGTAAATATTAGGGACAAGTTGTATGCTTGGATTAACTCCCTAACTTAGCTATAGGTAGGTAGTTAGATTCTGTTTTTTCTTCCTTTTATTTCTTGCTTTCTTCTCTAGCTCGTACAGTTGCTACTTCTTTATTTAATAAAGGGATGTGGAGGTTTGCTCTATAGTAAATATTCAAAAAAACGTTCATTAACAGATCTAAACAAACGATCGTTCGCTAACTAACCTAACCAGAAAAATAAACTGACCTAACGAAAAAAACCAAAAACTAAAAAAACCGGGGCGGTTTACAGCGGTTTTACCGATTCGCAAAATAAACCGGCGGCGGCGGATCTTATCAAGCTCCAGCGAGGGCGGCGTGGCTCCGATGAGGGGCGGTGCGGCGACGGCGGCTGCGACGGCGGGCGGTGGAGCCGCTGCGCAGCAGGCGCCGGGTGGCGCGGCTGTGGCGGCGTTGTCGTCGGTGGCGGCTGCTGGCGCTGCTGCTGCTGCGGGGCGGCGACGGATGATGTAGCAGAGGGGCGGGGGGCGGCCTTATAAAGAGGGGGCCGGGGGGCTCCGACTTGGGGCAGGGGCGACACGGGCGCGTGGCGGCGCCGGACTCCGGTGAGTCTGCCTCGGGCACGGCTCGGGGAAGGCGGCGGCACAACGGGCGGGCTGGGCCTTCGGCCCAGTTCGGTTCGAAACTCTTTTTTCTAAATAAATAAATTTCACCGCAAAGAAAATCCCAAATAAAATAAAATAAGAATCCTAAAATTTCAGAAATAATTTTCACCGTCCTCTCTGAAAGTGCAACTATCCCTAGGTGGTTTTGGTAATACATAACAACATATAGCTCATTGAGCTAATGCTATTCCAAGATGATTATTTTAGGAAAGCTCAATGATTGTCATGGCATGGATGTGAAAGTGTAACCCTCAAAATGCTAAGGACAAAGGATTGGCTCAAGCTCAAAAGCTCAAGACTCTTCATTTTATATTTTAGTGATCCAAGATCACATTGAGTCTTTAGGAAAAGCCAATACTATCAAGGAGGGATGAGGTGTTGCTTAATGAGCCTCTTGCTTCATGTGCTTAGTGATATGCTCCAAAACTCTCAACTACTTTCCCACTTCCACATATGACCTAAACCCTAAGCCAAACTCGGTCCTACCGATTCTTTCTATCCGGCGCCACCGAGTTTCATTTGTCATAAGCCACTGCCAAACCCTAGCAATTCGGTTCTACCGATAGGGATCTCGGTCTCACCGAGATGGGATTGCAAACTCTCTGTTTCCCTTTCGTAAATTTTCGGTCTCACTGAAAGAGCGAATCGGTCCCACCGAGATTGCAATGTAAATTCAGTGTTTCCTTTTTGTAACTTTTTGGTCTCACCGAAAGAGCAAATCGGTCCCACCGAGTTTGCCTGACCAACTCTCTGGTTAGCTAATTACCAAAATCGGTCTCACCGAGTTTGTGTAATCGGTCTCACCGAGATTACGTTATGCCCAAACCCTAACCATATCGGTCCTACCGAGTTGCATGTCAGTCCCACCGAAAATCTCTAACGGTCACTAGGTTTACCTTTTCGGTCCGACCGAGTTTTTTGATTCGGTCCCACCGAGATTGGAAAACTGTGTGTAACGGTTGGATTTTGTGTGGAGGCTATATATACCCCTCCACCTCCTCTTCATTCGTGGAGAGAGCCATCAGAACACATACACAATTCCAACTCATATGTTCTGAGAGAGAACCACCTACTCATGTGTTGAGACCAAGATATTCCATTCCTACCATATGAATCTTGATCTCTAGCCTTCCCCAAGTTGCTTTCCACTCAAAATCTTCTTTCCACCAGATCCAAATCCTATGAGAGAGAGTTGAGTGTTGGGGAGACTATCATTTGAAGCACAAGAGCAAGGAGTTCATTACCTACACACCATTTGTTACTTCTTGGAGAGTGGTGTCTCCTAGATTGGCTAGGTGTCACTTAGAAGCCTCCGACAAGATTGTGGAGTTGAACCAAGGAGTTTGTAAGGGCAAGGAGATCGCCTACTTCGTGAAGATCTACCGCTAGTGAGGCATGTACTTCGTGGGCGATGGCCATGGTGGGATAGACAAGGTTGCTTCTTCGTGGACCCTTTGTGGGTGGTTGCTTCTTCGTGGACCCTTCGTGGGTGGAGCCCTCCGTGGACTCGCGCAACCGTTACCCTTTGTGGGTGGTGCCCTCCGTGGACTCGCGCAACCGTTACCCTTCGTGGGTTGAAGTCTCCATCAACGTGGATGTAGGATAGCACCACCTATCCGAACCACGGGAAAAACATCCGTGTCTCCAATTGCGTCTGAATTCTCCAAACCCTTCCCTTTACATTCTTGCAAGTTGCATGCTTTACTTTCCGCTGCCAATATACTCTTTGCATGCTTGCTTGGATTGTGTGATGATTGCTTGACTTGTCCTACAATAGCTAAAATCTGCCAAGAACTAAAATTGGGAAAAGGTTAAGTTTTTATTTGGTCAAGTAGTCTAATCACCCCCCCCCACTAGACATACTTTCGATCCTACAAGTGGTATCAGAGCTTTGGTCTCCATTTGCTTTGATCTCCATAGCTTTTGGTGGTCATAGCCTTGGTTTCGCAACCTAGGAGAGTATGGCGTCTAGCAAGGGAAATTATCACCGTAGAGGTCCTTACTTTGATGGTACTAATTTTGCTAGTTGGAAGCATAAAATGAAAATGCATATTCTTGGACATAACCCCGCCGTTTGGGCTATTGTGTGTGTTGGTTTGCAAGGTGACTTCTTTGATGGGAAAGAACCAAACCGTGAAGCTACCGCGGATGAGTTGAAGATGTTGCAATACAATGCTCAGGCTTGTGATATTCTCTTCAACGGATTGTGCCCCGAAGAATTCAACAAAATCAGCCGTCTTGAGAATGCAAAGGAAATTTGGGACACTTTGATTGATATGCACGAAGGTACCGACTCCGTCAAGGAATCCAAGTTGGATGTGCTTCAAAGTCAACTTGACAAGTTCAAAATGAAGGATGGTGAAGGTGTCGCTGAAATGTACTCTAGGCTTGCTCTCATCACAAATGAGATTGCCGACTTAGGAAGTGAAGAGATAACCGATAGATTCATCATCAAGAAGATTCTAAGAGCCTTGGATGGAAAATATGATACCGTGTGCACATTGATCCAAATGATGCCCAATTACAAAGATCTCAAGCCAACGGAGGTGATTGGAAGAATTGTTGCTCATGAGATGTCACTTAAGGATAAAGAGGAACTTCACAACAAATCAAGTGGTGCCTACAAAGCCTCATGTGAAGCCCCTACATCATCAAGTGAGAAACAAAACTTCAATGAAGAATTGAGCTTAATGGTGAAGAACTTCAACAAGTTCTACAAGAGTAGAAGCAAAAATAGAAGCTTCAAGTCAAGGTCCTACAATGACAAAAGATCTTCTAGTCGAGAGCGAAACTGCTACAGTTGTGGAAGACCCAGACACTGTTCCAATGAGTGTACGGCTCCCTACAAGAGAAGAGAAGATTCTCCAAAAAGAAGAAGCAAAGAATCACCACCAAGAGAGAGAAGGAGTAGAGATGATCATTATGAACGAAGATACTCACGGAGAAGCAATGATTCGGAAAGGAAGGAAAAATCATCAAGGAGCTACACAAAACGAAGACATCAAGCTCATGTTGGTGAATGGGTATCCGGCTCCGACTCCGACAGCCACTCCGAGAGAAGTTATCACTCCGACTCCGAAGATACTCAAGATGAAGGTGTTGCCGGTCTAGCACTTGTGTCAACCAACTCCTACGACATCGATGACTCACCAAATGAAGGAATTGGAAGATCCTTCATGACCAAAGGTCCTAAGGTAACACACCCCGAGTATGTTGATTTCAATAGTGATGAAGATGACTTGTTAGGTGATGATTTGCTTGTTGACAACTCTAGTGATGAATACTATGATGAAACGTCAATTAATCATGCTAATCAAGATAAAATGAATGACAATGATAAGGAGAAGATTGAGGCTCTAACTAAAGAACTAAACACTCTTAAGTTAGATCATGAAACTATCTTCGAAGATCATCGAGAACTTTTAAGAGCTCATGAGAAATTACGCTTTGAAAAGCTCAATCTTGAGCAAGAGCATGAGTTCTTAAAAGCAATCAATGATGATCTCCGCAAGAAAAGTTCTTCTTACATTGCCAAGCGTTTACTCTTATCCACTTACATGCCTCAAGTCAAGTCTAGTAACAAGAACAAGAAAGATTCTTCCTCTAGCAGTAACAATGATCATGCTAAATCCAATATTGTTGCTTCTAGTAGTTCTCTTGATTCCACTAATGATTCTCTTAGCCAAGTTACACTTGAGCAAGAAAATATCTTATTGAAGGGAATTATAGAGAAAGGAGTGTACAAAAGCCTTGCCGGGAGTAAGCAATTCGAGGAAATTGTGCGCAAGCAAGGAATGCAATGGAAGAATCAAGGTGTTGGTTTTGAACGAAAGTTCAATGCCAATGGAGTTGAGTGGGAAGAAGATCAATACCCCAAGACAAAGTTTGTTCCTCAACAAGAAAAGTATGATACTTCTTTCAAGGGGACACAAGCTCAAGATGATCTTCCACCACAAGACTACAAGCAAAAAGGCAAGGACAAGCTTTAAGAGGAAATTGATGCATTTGAAGAAGCTCCTAAGACCTTAGTCAAGTGGATTCCCAAGACTACTTCAAGTTCCACTTCATCAAGTACGACTATAACTCCAAGGATTCCCATCAAGATGGTGTGGATCCAAAAGAAGAAGAACTAGAGAGTTCTTGAGGGTGACTCCGCCAACATACTTCACTCTTATCATTTTGGCAAGAACAAGTGCAATCAACTTCCACATCTTGCACTAGTTCAAGGAGTCACAAACCTTCTTGTTGGTAAGACAAGGGACAAGGTAACCTAAAAGTTTTCATGGACATCATCTTGTGTGTGCATCACTCTATGTCTATGGATATCCTTGTTTGTTCCTTGCGGGACTAACCCATGTAGGTATTGAAAGTGCAATTCACTCAAAGGGATAGCTCCAAGTGATCTACATCAACATTGAGCATCCACATCTTCAACATCTACATGAAGTCATCATTGACAAAACCCGAGGTTAGTTCATCCCTCTAAGGGGGGATATCACATCTAGGGGGAGCTTTACTCTAAGACTTGAGCTAAAGCAACTCTAAAGATGTGAACACAACAATGCTTTATGTAAAAGTGGTAACCCCACTTGAGCTTAAATGATGAGTATGACCTATGATCAAGTGTTCTCACTTGACTCCTAAGTCAATATACTCATATATAGATGACCTTGTCATCGCAAATTGCTTGATAGATGCTAGAATTGGTTGTGCATGCCTTGTCACATATTTCATTTGCCATCTTATTGTGTGAGCATGCTAGTTGCATATTTTACTCATTCGAGGACATCCACTTGTTGTTTTGATTGTTCGATTTTATTTCCTTTTGCCAAGTGGATGGACAAGAATGCCTAGGAACCTCCTCTAGCTATCTATGCTTTTCTCATCTCAAACTCTATTCATGCTACATCACAAAATTTGATCAAGTCAGATTCGAACCACTCTGTGTGAGGAGCGCTCGGAGTCCCCGATTCGTCATAGACTTAAGCTTCCAAAACCTCTTTATGATTCTCAGTCTGACCAATACCCCACTTTCGGTCCTACCGAGATCATTAAGTTGATCTAGGTTTTCGATCTCGGGGCAACCGATTTGAACCATTCGGTCACACCGAGTTGCAACAACTGTATACAGTTTTGCATCTCGGTGCCACCGAGTTGTTCCACTCGGTCACACCGATAGGGTCGGGCTATATATAGTCACGGCAAAAATTTGGAAATTTCTCTGAACCCCTTCGCCCGTGCGATAGCCTGCTCTGCCAACTTGGTCTCCGGATCGTCTCCTCGCCGCCAGCCGCCTCCAGTCGCTGGTCTTCGTCGCCGTCAACGGAAATTCAACCCCGCCATTGCCGCCGTAGCGAGTCTCCGCCGAACTAGGGTATGGACTCGATCTTTGTGCTATTCCCCAATCTGATTCTTAGCACATTGTGATCATCATGATTCTTGCCACGATTGAAACACTCCTGTCCAGTCAATGCGTTCGTAGATTAGTTTTGATTCGAAAATTTTAGGGTTAGGTTTCCGCCGAAACCATCTCGGACCCACCGAGTTGAAAAACTCGGTCCCACCGATTTGGCTTATGCCATTGCACAAGTGAGACTCGGTCTGACCGAGAATTACTTGTCGGTGTGACCAATTTTGGAACTCTGTGAAACCCTAGCAATCTCGGTGCCACCGAACTGTGACTCGGTCTGACCGAGTTCACTAGTTTAGGTGCCAAAACTGCTTCGGTATCACCGAGTTTAGAATTCGATAGATCCGAGATGCTTTTAGTGGGAAACTAAAACTAAGTTTTTGAATTATTCTTTTGCAAAAATCTCTGCATTTTGTGATGCTTATCCACTCTATCTCATCTATAACCTATTCACAGGGTCAGCAGTCAGAGTTTGCATCATGTCAGACCAAAGTGATAGCCAGAACTTGTCAGAGCAGCAAGTGCAGATGAGTGAGGGCACTAGTCCCTCAAGTTCCTCAGATGATGGCAGCAGGAGCACCCCTAGCAATCTGCCTAAAGCTGCCACAAGACAGAGAAAGAAGAGAACCTCAGACTCAGAAGATGGGGATTATGTGGCAGAAGAGGAAGCAACTTCCAAGAGAGTTGAGCCAGCACAGGGCATAAAACCAGGGATGAAGATCAAAAGGCCAGCAGGCAGGCAGCCTATGTCAAAGGCCAGAGCTTCAACTGAGAAGCCCACTCCCATTGAGCCAGTTGCTGTTGAAGGCAAGAAGAGGAAAGAAAGGGTGAAGAAAACTGTAGCCAGAGTGCTTGGCAAGGCTTCCATCATGGAAGATGAGGAGGACGAAGAAGAGGTAGCTGCACCAGCACCTAAGGCACCCAAGCTGATGGGTGATGCCATAAGAACAGGGGCAGCTGCTTCCAAGGCCAAGCCAGCTCCAAAGCCAAAGAAAAAGAGGAACACAAGAAGCATCCCAGCTACTGAGAAGAACAAGGCCCCAGTGCCTGAAGCTGCAGAAGAAGAAGAAGAGAATGTTTTTAGGAAGCGCAAGCCCAAGATCCCAGACCACAACGATGCTCATCCTGTGGCTGAGGATATGAAACTCAGGAGAGATTCAGGGCTCCGGAAGTGGAGAGAAGCAGACCCGTATGCTTCAAGGAGAAGGACTGCAGTTGACTATAGGTTTCACACCAAGGAGCAGCAAGACTTTTATGAGACAGTGCTGCTAGACAAGAAGCCAATTGTCTGTGATATGAGATGGGTTGATTGGCAATACATCAAGGACAACAAAGAGTACTACCCTAGACTACAGGACAGCTAAAAGGCATGTGGAGTAGAGGACTTTGTTGGGCAGAAGCTCACAAAGTGGAACGAGGAACTCATCATGCAGTTCTACTCCACAGCCCATTTCTATCAAGATGGCAGGATTGTATGGATGTCAAAAGGAACCAGATACCAGTCTACAGTTGCTGAATGGGCTCAGCTGATTAATGCCCCAGAAGAGCATGATGATGAGTTGGACATTTATGCCAAGAAGAAGATGGACCACAACTCAATGTCAAACATGTACAAGGAGATTCCAAATGAAGCACTTGATACGTTCAAGTTTGGCTTAGTACACTATCTTTTGTCAGGGCTGCCAACCATCAACTGGATTAGGCACACCCTATTGCCCAAGTCTGGAGATCACAAGATGATCAGGGCCACGCGATCAACTTGCCTCATATCTTTGACGTGCCACAGAAATTCAAAGTCATGAGCCTTATGATTGAAACAATCAAGAGGACAGCAGCAGACCAGAAGAGGAGTTGTGGATATGCCCCACAGATTCAGGAGCTCATCAACTCAAAGATGGGCACAGGCATATACTTACTGGACAAGGAACACCTGCCCATCCGTCTAGATTTTGAAGATAATCAAGTGGTCATGACTGAGAATGAACCATCATCTGCACAAGCACAAGCAAAGAAGGAGAAGGCAAGGAAGGAGAAAGCTGCCAAGATGCCAACTCAAGAGGAGGCATCTGAATATTTCCTGAAAACCAAACAAGAGCAGCTTGGTTACTTGATTGCATCCACCCTGCGGATAGAGCAAGGACTAGCTACCCTAACTCAGAACCAGGCAAGCTTAGAGAGGATCATGGAACAAAAGTTCTATGACTTGGATGTCAAAGTGACAGAGATTCAGACTGTAGTGGAGCAGCTCCAGGATGACATGCAGGAGAGGAGAGGCAAGACTACAACTAATGCCTTTGCCAGAGTGCCACGAGGTCCGAGGTCGTCTGCAGTGCCAGTTGCTGACCCCAGAGCCACCACGTCTGCACCAGCTACAGCCTCAGTTCCACCAGCTCCAGCGTCCACTTCAGCCTCGACTCCGACCACGTCTACAGAAGGCTTCGTCCTTGGAGTGCTCCGGACTCCACCACCACCTGAAGATCAAGCCCGAGTGTCGACTTAGCACTATGCATTTTCTAGGAACTTTTTGGTAACTTGTTGCCAAAGGGGGAGAAAATGTATAGATCATAGGCTTCGAGAGAGAGAGAGTGTGTTGCTTTTTTCTCTCTTGCTTTATTTGGTGGTTTTTCGAACTTTGTTTGCTTTTGAGTGCTTGAGATACTATGTCATTGCTCGTGAGACATTGATGATCATGTGTTTGATCATAAGCTACAGTTATGCATGCTTGATATATCTTATCTATCTTATGTGATCATTCACTATTCTTGGTGATGAGTGCATGTATTTCATTCTTATCATTTTAAGCGCTCCACCAAGATGTATGTGGCATGGAAGCGTAACCCATGACTCTAACTCTTTGTGCATTTGCAGTCCAAAGCAAATTTCATGCTTATTATCATTTGTCACATACTTATCAAAGCGACGATATATTTCATGCTTATTATCATTTGTCGAAGCTTTGATCTATATGTTTCTCATCAATTACCAAAAAGGGGGAGATTGAAAGTGCAACTATCCCTAGGTGGTTTTGGTAATTCATAACAACATATAGCTCATTGAGCTAATGCTATTCCAAGATGATTATTTCAGGAAAGCTCAATGATTGGCATGGCATGGATGTGAAAGTGGAACCCTCAAAATGGTAAGGACAAAGGATTGGCTCAAGCTGAAAAGCTCAAGACTCTTCATTTTATATTTTAGTGATCCAAGATCACATTGAGTCTTTAGGAAAAGCCAATACTATCAAGGAGGGATGAGGTGTTGCTTAATGAGCCTCTTGCTTCATGTGCTTAGTGATATGCTCCAAAACTCTCAACTACTTTCCCACTTCCACATATGACCTAAACCCTAAGCCAAACTCGGTCCTACCGATTCTTTCTATCCGGCGCCACCAAGTTTCATTTGTCATAAGCCACTGCCAAAGCCTAGCAATTCGGTTCTACCGATAGGGATCTCGGTCTCACCGAGATGGGATTGCAAACTCTCTGTTTCCCTTTCGTAACTTTTCGGTCTCACCGAAAGAGCGAATCGGTCCCACCGAGATTGCAATGTAAATTCAGTGTTTCCTTTTTGTAACTTTTCGGTCTCACCGAAAGAGCAAATCGGTCCCACCGAGTTTGCCTGACCAACTCTCTGGTTAGATAATTACCAAAATCGGTCTCACCGAGTTTGTGTAATCGGTCTCACCGAGATTACGTTATGCCCAAACCCTAACCATATCGGTCCTACCGAGTTGCATGTGAGCCCCACCGAAAATCTCTAACGGTCACTAGGTTTACCTTTTCGGTCCGACTGAGTTTTTTGATTCGGTCCCACCAAGATTGGAAAACTGTGTGTAACGGTTGGATTTTGTGTGGAGGCTATATATACCCCTCCACCTCCTCTTCATTCGTGGAGAGAGCCATCAGAACACATACACAATTCCAACTCATATGTTCTGAGAGAGAACCACCTACTCATGTGTTGAGACCAAGATATTCCATTCCTACCATATGAATCTTGATCTCTAGCCTTCCCCAAGTTGCTTCCCACTCAAATCTTCTTTCCACCAGATCCAAATCCTATGAGAGAGAGTTGAGTGTTGGGGAGACTATCATTTGAAGCACAAGAGCAAGGAGTTCATTACCTACACACCATTTGTTACTTCTTGGAGAGTGGTGTCTCCTAGATTGGCTAGGTGTCACTTGGGAGCCTCCGACAAGATTGTGGAGTTGACCAAGGAGTTTGTAAGGGCAAGGAGATCGCCTACTTCGTGAAGATCTACCGCTAGTGAGGCAAGTACTTTGTGGGCGATGGCCATGGTGGGATAGACAAGGTTGCTTCTTCGTGGACCCTTTGTGGGTGGTTGCTTCTTCGTGGACCCTTCGTGGGTGGAGCCCTCCGTGGACTCGCACAACCGTTACCCTTTGTGGGTGGAACCCTCCATGGACTCGCGCAACCGTTACCCTTCGTGGGTTGAAGTCTCCATCAACGTGGATGTAGGATAGCACCACCTATCCGAACCACGGGAAAAACATCCGTGTCTCCAATTGCGTTTGAATTCTCCAAACCCTTCCCTTTACATTCTTGCAAGTTGCATGCTTTACTTTCCGCTGCCAATATACTCTTTGCATGCTTGCTTGAATTGTGTGATGATTGCTTGACTTGTCCTACAATAGCTAAAATCTGCCAAGAACTAAAATTGGGAAAAGGTTAAGTTTTTATTTGGTCAAGTAGTCTAATCACCCCCCTCTAGACATACTTTCGATCCTACACTCTCCTAATATTTAGGATAAAATAAACATTTTTCTGGGCTAAATGCATTTTTTTTAAATGCATATTTTCCCCTAATTTAACCGAATAAAATTTCAAATAAAATTCAAACAAAATATATTTTTATTCAAAATTAAATTTCCATTATTTCCTTGCTGTTTTGAAGAAGTCATATTATCTTCTCTCATTATTTTATTTATTTTGAAATAATTGGAAAAATAATTTTAAATAAAAATCACTTTGATCCAATATGCCAATTTTGAAAATTCAAAAATGGATTTTTATGAAAACCTCCAACTCTCTCAAATGGTCCTTGAGTTGCTTAAGGTCTCTGGGATCAAAATGTCCAAATAAATCAAGTTCAAAATGCTCAAATCATGGATGCATATGATGACCTAATGATTAACATCCAAACTGAAAATTGGTATGTTACAGAATATAATCATCCTATATATCAATATTTACCTCTCGACCATTTCGAGACTCCTTGTCATGTCCGTGCTCTCATTCGGGACTCTGAACAACATTCGATCACAAAATAACATAACTCATATAACACTAACTTGGCATCGAATGTTAAGCGTGCAGACCCTATGGGTCCAAGAACTATGTAGACATGACCGAGACACCTCTCCGGTCAATATCCAAAAGCAGAACCTGGATGCTCATATTGGCTCCTACATATTCTATGAAGATCTTTACTGGTTGATCCGTTATGACAACATACGTAATTCCCTTTCTCATCGGTATGTTACTTGCCCGAGATTCGATCGTCGGTATCTTCATACCTACTTCAATTTACCGGCAAGTCTCTTTACTTGTTCCGTAATATATCATCCCGCAACTAACTCATTAGTCACTTTGCTTGCAAGGCTTCTTATGATGTGCATTACTGAGAGGGCCCGAAGATACCTCTTCGATACTTGGAGTGACAAATTCTAATCTCGATCTATGCCAAC
This sequence comes from Triticum aestivum, assembly GCF_018294505.1. NCBI lineage: Eukaryota > Viridiplantae > Streptophyta > Magnoliopsida > Poales > Poaceae > Triticum > Triticum aestivum. Next base: position 278,559,371 of record NC_057800.1, on the reverse strand, counting down.
CCAACAAACACCTTAGGAGATACCTGTAGAGCATCTTTATAATCACCCATTTACATTGTGACATTTGATAGCACACAAAGGTATTCCTCCGGTATCCGGGAGTTGCATATTCTCATAGTCGAAGGACTATGTATTTGACATGAAGAAAGCAATAGCAATAAAACTGAACGATCAATATGCTAAGCTAATGGATGGGTCTTGTCCATCACATCATTCTCCTAATGATGTGATCCCATTTATCAAATGACAACTCACCATGGTTAGGAAACTCTACCATGTTTGATTAATGAGCTAGTCTAGTAGAGGCATACTAGGGACACTATGTTTTGTCTATGTATCCACACATGTATCAAGTTTCTGGTTAATACAATTCTAGCACGAATAATAAACATTTATCATGATATAAGGAAATATAAAATAACAACTTTATTATTGCCTCTAGGGCATATTTCCTTCACTACCGCCGACACGCCGGAGCAGGCCGGTCACTGATAACCCACAAGTATATGGGATCATGACAGTCTTTGAGGGTAGTATTTCACCCAGATTTATTGATTCAACACAAGGGGAGCCAAAGAATATTTACAAGTATTAGTAGTTGAGTTGTCAATTCAGCCACACCTGGAGAACTAAATATCTGCAGCAAAGTGTTTAGTAGCACAGTAATATGATAGTTTGATAGCAGTGGTAACAGTAGCAACAGTAACGGTAACAGTAACAGTAGTAGTTTGTAGTGATTGTAGCAGCAGCAATAATGAAAGTAACTTAGCAAAGATCAATATGTGAAAAGCGTAGCCACTGGATCATTGATGGGTAATTGTGTTGGCTAATATTCATCATATAATAGTCACAACCTAGAGCGATACACAATAGCTCCAATTTATCAATGTAATGTAGGCATGTATGTTGTATATAGCCATATGTGCTTATAATAAGAACTTGCATGACATCTTTTGTCCTCCCCCCATGGCAGCGGGGTCCATAAGGAAATCTAAGGGATATTAAAGGCCTCCTTTGAATAGAGATCCAAAACAAAGTATTAACATGTAGTGAATACATGAACTCCTCATACTACGGTAATCACCCGAAACAATCCCAATTATTATCACATTGGGGTATGCAGATCATAACGCATAACAGGTGCATACAACTTGCAAGATAGGATCAAGAACTCAAATATATTCATGAAAACATAAATGGTTCAGATCTGAAATCATGGCGCTCGGGCCCTAGTGACAAGCATGAAGCATAGCAAAGTCATAGCAACATCAATCTCAGAACATAGTGGATACTAGGGATCAAGCCCTAACAAATTTGACTCGATTACATGACAAATCTCATCCACCTCCATCACCATCCACAAGCCTACGAAGGAATTAATCACTCCAGACGGTGAGCATCATGAAATTGGTCATGAAGAATGGTTGGTGATGATGATGGCGATGAATCCCCGTCTCCAGAGCCCGAATAGACTCCAAATCAACCCTCCGATGAAAAACAGGAGGTGGCGGCGGCTCCGTATCATAAAACAAAACGCGATAAAACTTCTTCTTATATTTTTTTTCTCAGGATAAAGGAATTTATAGGCTGAGATTAGGGTCAGCGGAGCCATGTGGGCTCCACAAGGTAACATGGCGCGCCCAGGTCGCGCCCTATTGCCTCGTGGGCAACTGGTGGGCCCCCTCCAGTGGATCTTCGCTCTAGTATTTTTTATATGCTCCATAAAAAATATCCAAAAAATTTCGTCCAATTCTGGGAACTTTTATTTCTGCACAAAAAACAACACCATGGTAGTTCTGCTGAAAACAGCGTCAGTCCGAGTTAGTTTCATTCAAATCGTGCAAATTAGAGTCCAAAAAAGAGCAGAAGTGTTTGGAAAAGTAGATACAATGGAGATGTATCAGTCACCAACACGCTAGAGAAGGCTGCTCACTATCATGGCGTAGGTACGCGCGTACGCGCAAAAACACCCCACACCCTCCTCCACTGTCGCCCATGGTTGCGCCATGACCCTACACATTGAAGGAAATATGCCCTAGAGGCAATAATAAAGTTGTTATTTATATTTCCTTATATCATGATAAATGTTTATTATTCATGCTAGAATTGTATTAACCGGAAACTTAGTACATGTGTGAATACATAGACAAACAGAGTGTCACTAGTATGCCTCTACTTGACTAGCTCGTTAATCAAAGATGGTTAAGTTTCCTAACCATAGACATGAGTTGCCATTTGATGAACGGGATCATATCATTAGAGAATGATGTGATTGACTTGACCCATCTGTTAGCTTAGCACTATGATCGTTTAGTTTATTGCTATTGCTTTCTTCATGACTTATACATGTTCCTATGACTATGAGATTATGCAACTCCCGATACCGGAGGAACACTTAGTGTGCTATCAAATGTCACAACGTAACTGGGTGACTATAAAGATGCTCTATGGTGTCTCCAATGGTGTTTTTTGAGTTGGCATAGATCGAGATTAGGATTTGTCACTCCGTGTATCAGAGAGGTATCTCTGGGCCCTCTCGGTAATGCACATCACTATAAGCCTTGAAAGCAATGTGACTAATGAGTTAGTTGCGGGATGTTGCATTACGGAACGAGTAAAGAGACTTGTCGGTAATGAGATTGAACTAGGTATTGAGATACCGACGATCGAATCTCGGGCAAGTAACATACCGATGACAAAGGGAACAACGTATGTTGTTATGCGGTTTGACCAATAAAGATCCTTGTAGAATATGTAGGAACCAATATGAGCATCTAGGTTCCTCTACTGGTTATTGACAGGAGATGAGTCTCGTCCATGTCTACATAGTTCTCAAACCCGTAGGGTCCGCACGCTTAACGTTCGATGATGATCGATTGATATTATGAGTTTATGTGTTTTGATGTACCGAAGATAGTTCGGAGCCCCAGATGTGATCATGGACATGACGAGGAGTCTCGAAATGGTCGAGGCATAAAGATTGATATATTGGACGATGTTATTCGGACACCGGATGAGTTTCGAGGTCACCGGATAAATATCGGAGTGCCGGGGGGTTATCGAAAACCCCGGGGGAACTAATGGGCCAACATGGGCCTTGTGTGTGAGAGAGAGGAGAGGACCCTAGGGCATGCCGCGCGCCCCCTTGAGGAGTCCTAATTGGACTAGGAGGGGGCGGCGCCCCTCCCTTTCCTTCTCCCTCTCTCCCTCTCCTTCCTCCCCCTCTCTTCCCTTGTTGGAAACCTACTAGGAATAGGATTCCTATTCCTATTAGGAATCCTACTTGGGGGCGTGCCCCATGAGGGCCGGCCGGCCTCCCCCTTTCCCCTTTATATACGGGGGTAGGGGGCACCCTATAACACACAAGTTGACAGTTGTCTTAGTCATGTACGGTGCCCCCTCTACAAATTTCCACCTCGGTCATATCGTTGTAGTGCTTAGGCGAAGCCCTGCGTTGGTAACTTCATCATCATCGTTATCACGCCATCGTGCTGACGAAACTCTCCCTCTGCTGCAACTAGATCAAGAGTACGAGGGATGTCACCGAGCTAAATGTGTGCAGATCATGGAGGTGCCGTGCGTTCGATACTTGATCGGTTGGATCGCGAAGACCTTCGACTACATCAACCGCGTTACTTAACGCTTCCGCTTTCGGTCTACGAGGGTACATGGACACACTCTCCCCTCTTGTTGCTATGCATCTCCTAGATAGATCTTGCATGATCGTAAGAATTTTTTTGAAATACTACTGCGTTCCCTAACAGTGGCATCCGAGCTAGGTCTATGCGTAGATGTTATATGCACGAGTAGAACACAAAGGAGTTGTGGGCGTGGGTATATACATATTGCTTGCCGTCACTAGTTGATTCTTGATTCATCGATATTGTTGGATGAAGTGGCTCAGACCGACATTACGCGTATGCTTACGCGAGACTGTTCTATCAATGTGGTTCGCACACAGGTGGCTAGTGGGTGTCTGTTTCTCCAACTTTAGTTGAATCGATTTCAATGAACAGGGTTCTTTCTAAAGATCAAAAAGCAATCACTATACTACGTTGTGGTTTTCATGCGTAGGTAAGAACGGTTCTTGCTAGAAGCCCGTAGCAGCCATGTAAAACTTGCAACAACAAAGTAGAGGACGTCTAACTTGTTTTTGCAGGGCATGTTATGATGTGATATAGTCAAGAAGTGATTATATAAATTGTTGTATGAGATTATCATGTTTTGTAACATAGTTATCGGCAACTGGCAGGAGCCATATGGTTGTCGCTTTATTGTATGAAATGCAATCGCCATGTAATTGCTTTACTTTATCACTCAGCGGTAGCGATAGTCATGGAAGCAATAGTTGGCGAGACGACAACGATGCTTCGATGGAGATCAAGGTGTCAAGCCGGTGACGATGGTGATCATGACGGTGCTTTGGAGATGGAGATCAAAAGGCACAAGGTGATGATGGCCATATCATGTCACTTATTTGATTGCAAGTGATGTTTATCCTTTATGCATCTTATTTTGCTTAGTACGGCGGTAGCATTATAAGATGATCTCTCACTAAATTTCAAGGTACAAGTGTTCTCCCTGAGTATGCACCGTTGCTACAGTTCGTCGTGCCAAGACACCACCTGATGATCGGGTGTGATAAGCTCTACGTTCACATACAACGGGTGCAAGCCAGTTTTGCACAAGCAGAATACTCAGGTTAAACTTGACGAGCCTAGCATATGTAGATATGGCCTCGGAACACTGAGACCGAAAGGTCGAGCGTGAATCATATAGTAGATATGATCAACATAGTGATGTTCACCATCGAAAACTACTCCATCTCACGTGATGATCGGACATGGTTTAGTTGATATGGATCATGTGGTCACTTAGATGATTAGAGGGATGTCTATCTAAGTGGGATTTCTTAAGTAATATGATTAAATTGAACTTTAATTTATCATGAACTTAGTGCCTGATAGTATTTTGCATGTCTATGTTGTTGTAGATAAATGGCCCATGCTGTTGTTCCGTTGAATTTTAATGCGTTCCTAGAGAAAGCTAAGTTGAAAGATGATGGTAGCAATTACACGGACTGGGTCCATAACTTGAGGATTATCCTCATTACTGCATAGAAGAATTACGTCCTGGAAGCACCGCTGGGTGACAAGCCTGCTGTAGATGCTGCTGACGATGTTAAGAACGTCTGGCAAAGCAAAGATGATGACTACTCAATAGTTTAGTGTGCCATGCTTTACGACTTAGAACTGAGACTTCAACGATGTTTTGAACGTCATGGAGCATATGAGATGTTCCAAGAGTTGAAGTTAATATTTCAAGCAAATGCCCGGATTGAGAGATATGAAGTCTCCAATAAGTTCTACAGCTGCAAAATGGAGGAGAATAGTTCTGTCAGTGAACATATACTCAGAATGTCTAGGTACCACAACCACTTGACTCAGCTGGGATTTAATCTTCCTGATGATAGTGTCATAGACAGAGTTCTTCAATCACTCCCACCAAGCTACAAGAGCTTCATGATGAACTATAATATGCAAGGGATGTATACGACAATTCTTGAGCTCTTCGCAATGATAAAGGCTGCAGAGGTAGAAATCAAGAAGGGGCATCAAGTGTTGATGGTCAACAATACCACCAGTTTCAAGAAGAAGGGCAAAGGGAAGAAGGGGAACTTCAAGAAGAACAGCAAGCAAGTTGCTGCTTAAGTGAAGAAGCCCAAGTCTGGACCTAAGCCTGAGACTGAGTGCTTCTACTACAAAGGGGCTGGTCACTCGAAGCGGAAATGCCCCAAGTATTTGGCGGATAAGAATGATGGCAAAGTGAAAGGTATATTTGATATACATGTTATTGATGTGTACCTTACTAATGCTCGCAGTAGCGCGTGGGTATTTGATACTGGTTCTGTTGCTAATATTTGCAAGTCGAAACAGGGCTACGGATTAAGCGAAGATTGGCTAAGGACGAGGTGTCGATGCGCATGGGAAATGGTTCCAAAGTCGATGTGATCGCCGTCGGCATGCTACCTCTACATCTACCTTCGAGATTAGTTTTTGACCTGAATAATTGTTATTTGGTGCCAGTGTTAAGCATGAACATTATATCTGGATCTTGTTTGATGCGAGACGGTTATTCATTTAAATCAATGAATAATGGTTGTTCTATTTATATGAGTAATATCTTTTATGGTCATACCCCCTTGATGAGTGGTCTGTTTTTACAAAATCTTGATAATAGTGATACACATATTCATAGTATTGAAGCCAAAAGATATAAGTTTAATAATGATAGTGCAACTTATTTGTGGCACTGCCGTTTAGGTCATATGGGTGTAAAGCACATGAAGAAACTCCATGCTGATAGACTTTTGGAATCACTTGATTATGAATCACTCAATGCTTGCGAACCATGCCTCATGGGAAAGATGACTAAGACTCTGTTCTCCGCAACAATGGAACGAGCAATAGACTTACTGGAAATAATACATACTGATGTATGCGGTCCGATTAGTGTTCATGCTCGTGGCGGGTATCGTTATTTTCTGACCTTCACAGATGATTTGAGCAGATATGGGTATATCTACTTGATGAAACATGAGTTTGAAACATTTGAAAAGTTCAAAGAATTTCAGGGTGAAGTGGAAAATCATCGTAACAAGAAAATAAAGTTTCTATGATCTGATCGTGGAGGAGAATATTTGAGTTACGAGTTTGGTCTTCATTTGAAACAATGCAGAATAGTTTCGCAACTCATGCCACCTGGAACACCACATCGTAATGGTGTGCCCGAACGTCGTAACCACACTTTATTAGATATGGTGCGATCTATGATGTCTCTTACTGATTTACCGCTATCGTTTTGGGGTTATGCTTTAGAGACGGCTGCATTCATGTTAAATAGGGCACCATTGAAATCCATTGAGACGACACCTTATGAACTACGGTTTGGCAAGAAACTAAAGTTGTCGTTTCTTAAAGTTTGGGGCTGCGATGCTTATGTGAAAAAGCTTCAACCTGATAAGCTTGAACCCAAATCGGAGAAATGTGTCTTCATAGGATACCCAAAAGAGACTATTTGGTACACCTTCTATCATAGATCCGAAGGCAAGATATTCATTGTTAAGAATGGGTCCTTTCTAGAGAAGGAGTTTCTCTCGAAAGAAGTGAGTGGGAGGAAAGTATAACTTGATGAGGTAATTGTACCTACTCCCTTATTGGAAAGTAGTCCATCACAACAATCAGTTCCTGTGATTCCTACACCAACTAGTGAGGATGCTAATGATGATGATCATGAAACTTCTGATCAAGTTACTACCGAACCTCGTAGGTCAACCAGAGTAAGATCCGCACCAGAGTGGTACGGTAATCCTATTCTGGAAGTCATGTTACTTGACCATGACGAACATACAAACTATGAGGAAGTGATGATGAGCCCAGATTCTGCAAAATGGCTTGAGGCTATGAAATATGAGATGGGATCCATTTATGAGAACAAAGTGTGGACTTTGGTTGACTTGCCCGTTGATCGGCAAGCTATAGAGAATAAATGGATCTTCAAGAAGAAGACTGACGCTGACGGTAATGTTACTGTCTACAAAGATCGACTTGTTGCAAAAGGTTTTTGTCGGCGTTCTGGGAACGGGGGTCTCCAGACTTGCCTGCCTACGGCCCGCGGTGTGGCTCCACCAGTGGCCCTGTATGGCCCATCTTCACCAGCAAACACTCAAGACCCTCGCGAGGGGCCAAGCCTCGCGAGGCGGATGACGCAAGACCTCCTTAGGGGCGGCCTCACCAGGCTAGCTCGCGAGGGGCAAAGAGATCAAGGCAAGGGAAACCTCGCGAGGTTTGTGTGACGCAAGCCATGACGACCAGCGCCAGGCAGGCGCCAGCGCACGCAGTGTCCTCGTTTCCTCTTTTGTGCTAAAGAGGCAAGCGCAGGCGAGGAGTCCCGAGGCATCAGGCAAAGGTTTCCATATTGGTGCAACAAGACCAAGACCAGCATGACAACAGGACGGAGGTCACCATGGAGCCCAAGACGGCGTCACCACCAGAGCCTTTGGCAGTCTACTTTTGTCAGGATAGCTTGTACTAGTTGCCCCCTTCAAATTGGCCGTTTTGGGATCCCTTCCCGCCTAATATTTGGGAAGAGGACCCGGACCTCTCTATATATAGGACTAGCCACCACCGTAGGGGGACATCTGATCAGACCTGGGACCAGATCCATTCCACCACCACACTCACCCAGCACAAGAGAACCTCTCCTCAGGAGGCTGTTCTTCCCTTATAACTGTTCATCCCTAGCCCAAGAGGCATCCACCACACCACACTGGAGTAGGGTATTACACCACATCCGTGGCCCGAACCAGTATAAACTCTTGTGTCTCGTGTTCTTTGGGTTCGTCGAGCTAGGCCGTAAGATCGTGGTGTGTGCGAAATAGAGGGGGGAGAGATCTTCGTGCACACCCCAGTGTTCAAACCTCAAGGGTTTTGCCGGAACCTGAAATCCGACATTTGGCGCACCAGGTAGGGGTGCGCCGAGACTTGCCCCCGACAGCCTCACCGCTCTGACCGGCTCTCATGGACACCGCCGCTTCTCCTACTGGATCAACGGGTTCCCCCACAGCGTCGTCGGGCTCCGAGCCTTCACCCCCGCCTTGCGGCGAGTGCGATGGCCGCACAAGTTCAAGCCGGAGATACCGCCCCTTTACGATGGTGCGGCGGACCCGATGGCCTTTCTGCTGGCATACGAGGAGGCCGTCCTGGAGGCCCGGGGCGATGATAAATTCATGGCCAACTGGCTCGTAATGGCCCTCTCTGGTGTGCCGCGCGCCTGGCTCCTCCATCTGCCGGAATCTTCTATGGCCTCCTCGGAGGAGCTGCGTGACCTCTTCATCGCGTGCTTTGGGGGACCAACACCCCCCTTCATCGCGGCTCTCCTCGGTGGCTCGCAAGCGCCTCCCTTGGACCATCATACCAAGCCGTTCTTTCGCCAGATCGGTGCTGCCTCCGTGCGGCAGGGGGCTCCCCGGGGTTGGGTGGCTCCCAAGGCCGACCCGACCTTCGACTCGGGGGATCACCCAGTCACCACCGTCGGCTCGGGTGTGCTTCCGATGCTTTGCACTCACACCATCTACACCATAGCTATCACCAAGTGTTGGAAATATGCCCTAGAGGCAATAATAAAAGTATTATTATATTTCTATGTTCATGATAATTGTCTTTTATTCATGCTATAACTGTATTATCCGGAAATCGTAATACACGTGTGAATACAAAGACCACAATATGTCCCTAGTAAGCCTCTAGTTGACTAGCTTGTTGTGATCAACAGATAGTCATGGTTTCCTGGCTATGGACATTGGATGTCATTGATGACGGGATCACATCATTAGAAGAATGATGTGATGGACAAGACCCAATCCTAAGCATAGCACAAAGATCGTGTAGTTCGTTTGCTAGAGCTTTGCCAATGTCAAGTATCTCTTCCTTCGACCATGAGAGCGTGTAACTCCTGGATACCGTAGGGGTGCTTTGGGTGTATCAAACGTCACAACATAACTGGGTGACTATAAAGGTGCACTACAGGTATCTCCGAAAGTATCTATTGTTTTATGCGGATCGAGACTGGGATTTGTCACTCCGTATGACGGAGAGGTATCTCTGGGCCCACTCGGTAATGCATCATCATAATGAGCTCAAGGTGACCAATGTGTTGGCCACGGGATCATGCATTACGGTACGAGTAAAGTGACTTGCCAGTAACGAGACTGAACAAGGTATTGGGATACCGACGATTGAGTCTCGGGCAAGTAACGTACCGATTGACAAAGGGAATTGTATACAGGGTTTGATCGAATCCTCGACATCGTGGTTCAACCGATGAAATCATCGAGGAGCGTGTGGGAGCCATCATGGGTATCCAGACCCCGCTGTTGGTTATTGCCCGAGAGTGGTCTCGGTCATGTCTGCATGTCTCCCGAGCCCGTAGGGTCTACACACTTAAGGTTCGGTGACGCTAGGGTTGTTAGGAAGACTAGTATGTGACTACCGAATGTTGTTCGGAGTCCCGGATGAGATCCCGGACGTCACGAGGAGTTCCGGAATGGTCCGGAGGTAAAGTTTTATATATGGGAAGTTGTTAAACGGGCACCAGAAAGTTTCGGGGTTATACCGATATTGTACCGGGACCACCGGAAGGGTTCCGGGGGTCCACCGGGAGGGGCCACCCCTCCCGGGGGGCCACTTGGGCTGCGTGGGGATAGCAGCCAGCCCCTAGTGGGCTTGGCGCGCCCCCTCCTTGGGCCCATGCGCCTAAGGGTGGGGGGAAACCCTAAAGGGGGCGCACCCCCTTTGCTTGGGGGGCAAGCCCCCCACCCCTTGGCCGCCGCCCCCCCCTAGGGTTTTCCCTAGAGGGCCGGCCCCCCTTGCCCTTTCCCCTATATATAGAGGGGTGAGGGGAGGGCTGCTATACACCATAACTCAAGGCGCAGCCCCTCCCCTCCCCAACACATCTCCTCCTCCGTACGTGCTTGGCGAAGCCCTGTCGGAATACTGCCGCGTCAACTGCACCACGCCGTCGTGCTGCCGTTGGAGCTGCCTTCCTCAACCTCTCCTTCCTCCTTGCTGGATCAAGACGGAGGAGACGTCCCCCGTCCCGTACGTGTGTTGAACGCGGAGGTGCTGTTCGTTCAGCACTAGGACATCGGTGATCCGAATCACGTTCGAGTACGACTCCATCATCACCATCTCCTTGGCAAGCTTCCGCTCGTGATCTACAAGTGGTATGTAGATGCAAACTCTCTCCCTTGACTCGTTGCTTAGATGAACTCATAGATGGATCTTGGTGAAACTGTAGGAAAATTTTTAATTTTCTGCAACGTTCCCCAACACCAAGACCCTCATTGACGGCAGTGTCGGCCTCAACGTGCTCTCCGTGGAGGCTTTTAGGCTCCTTCACGTACCACTTGAGCTAGGTCTATGCGTAGTTCTCTTTGCACGAGTAGAACACAATTTTGTTGTGGGCGTGGATCTTGTCATCTTACTTGCCTCTACTAGTCTTTTCTTGCTTCGGCGGTATTGTGGGATGAAGCGGCCCGGACCAACCTTACACGTACGCTTACGTGAGACCGGTTCCACCGACTAACATGCACTAGTTGCATAAGGTGGCTGGCGGGTGTCTGTCTCTCCCACTTTAGTTGGAGCGGATTCGATGAAAAGGGCCCTTATGAAGGGTAAATAGAAGTTGACAAAATCACGTTGTGGTTATTCGTAGGTAAGAAAACGTTCTTGCTAGAACCCAATTGCAGCCACATAAAAGATGCAACAACAATTAGAGGACGTCTAACTTGTTTTTGCAGCGATTGATCAAGTGATGTGATATGGCCAGAAGTTGTGATGAATGATGAATTGTGATGTATGAGATCATGTTCTTTGTAATAGGATTCACGACTTGCATGTCGATGAGTATGACAACCAGCAGGAGCCATAGGAGTTGTCTTTATTTTTTGTATGACCTGCGTGTCATTGAAGAACACCATGTAACTTACTTTACTTCATTACTAAACGCGTTAGTCATAGAAGTAGAAGTAGTCGTTGGCGTGACAACTTCATGAAGACACGATGATGGAGATCATGGTGTCAAGCCGGTGACAAGATGATCATGGAGCCCCGAAGATGGAGATCAATGGAGCTATATGATATTGGCCATATCATGTCACAACTATATAATTGCATGTGATGTTTATTATGTTTATGCATCTTGTTTACTTAGGACGACGGTAGTAAATAAGGTGATCCCTTACAAAATTTCAAGAAGTGTTCTCCCCTAACTGTGCACCGTTGCTACAGTTCGTCGCTTCTAAGCACCACGTGATGATCGGGTGTGATGGATTCTTACGTTCACATACAACGGGTGTAAGACAGTTTTACACAGCGAAAACACTTAGGGTTAACTTGACGAGCCTAGCATGTGCAGACATGGCCTCGGAACACAGAGACCGAAAGGTCGAACACGAGTCGTATGGAAGATACGATCAACATGAGAATGTTCACCGATGATGACTAGTCCGTCTCACGTGATGATCGGACACGGGCTAGTCGACTCGGATCGTGTAACACTTAGATGACTAGAGGGATGTCTAATCTAAGTGGGAGTTCATAATTTGATTAGAACTTAATTATCATGAACTTAGTCTAAAACCTTTGCAAATATGTCTTGTAGATCAAATGGCCAACGCTCATGTCAACATGAACTTCAACGTGTTCCTAGAGAAAACCAAGCTGAAAGATGATGGCAGCAACTATACGGACTGGGTCCGGAACCTGAGGATCATCCTCATAGCTGTTAGGAAACAATATGTCCTAGAAGGACCGCTAGGTGACGCTCCCGTCCCAGAGAACCAAGACATTATGAATGCTTGGCAGTCTCGTGCTGATGATTACTCCCTCGTTCAGTGCGGCATGCTTTACAGCTTAGAACTGGGGCTCCAAAAGCATTTTGAGCATCACGGAGCATATGAGATGTTCGAAGAGCTGAAACTAGTTTTCCAAGCTCACGCCCGGGTCGAGAGATATGATGTCTCCGACAAGTTCTACAGTTGTAAGATGGAGGAAAACAGTTCTGTCAGTGAACACATCCTGAAGATGTCTGGGTTACACAACCGTATGACCCAGCTAAACATTAACCTCCCAGATGAGGCGGTCATTGACAGAATCCTCCAGTCGCTCCCACCAAGCTACAAGAGCTTTGTGATGAACTACAATATGCAGGGGATGGTAAAGACCATTCCTGAAGTATTTTCTATGCTGAAGTCAGCAGAGGTTGAGATCAAGAAAGAACATCAAGTGTTGATGGTCAATAAGACCACTAAGTTCAAGAAGGGCAAGGGTAAGAAGAACTTCAAGAAGGACGGCAAGGAGGTTGCCGCGCCTGGTAAGCCAGTTACCGGGAAGAAGTCAAAGAATGGACCCAAGCCTGAGACTGAGTGCTTTTATTGCAAGGGGAAGGGTCACTGGAAGTGGAACTGCCCCAAATACTTAGCAGATAAGAAGGCCGGCAACACCAAAGGTATATTTGATATACATGTAATTGATGTGTACCTTACCAGTACTCGTAGTAACTCCTGGGTATTTGATACCGGTGCCGTTGCTCATATTTGTAACTCACAGCAGGAGCTGCGGAATAAACGGAGACTGGCGAAGGACGAGGTGACGATGCGCGTCGGGAATGGTTCCAGAGTCGATGTGATCGCCGTCGGCACGCTGCCTCTACATTTACCTACGGGATTAGTTTTGAACCTTAATAATTGTTATTTAGTGCCAAGTTTGAGCATGAACATTGTATCTGGATCTCGTTTAATTCGAGATGGCTACTCATTTAAGTCTGAGAATAATGGTTGTTCAATTTATATGAGAGATATGTTTTATGGTCATGCTCCGATGGTCAATGGTTTATTCTTAATGAATCTCGAGCGTAATATTACACATGTTCATAGTGTAGATGCCAAAAGATGTAAAGTTGATAACGATAGTCCCACATACTTGTGGCACTGCCGCCTTGGTCACATTGGTGTCAAACGCATGAAGAAGCTCCATGCTGATGGACTTTTGGAGTCTCTTGATTATGAATCATTTGACACATGCGAACCATGCCTCATGGGCAAAATGACAAAGACTCCATTCTCCGGTACAATGGAGCGAGCAACCAACTTGTTGGAAATCATACATACCGATGTGTGCGGTCCAATGAGCGTTGAGGCTCGTGGAGGATATCGTTATGTTCTCACTCTCACTGACGACTTAAGTAGATATGGGTATATCTACTTAATGAAACACAAGTCTGAGACCTTTGAAAAGTTCAAGGAATTTCAGAATGAGGTGGAGAATCAACATGACCGAAAGATAAAGTTCCTACGATCAGATCGTGGAGGAGAATATTTAAGTCACGAATTTGGCACGCACTTAAGGAAATGTGGAATCGTTTCACAACTCACGCCGCCTGGAACACCTCAGCGAAACGGTGTGTCCGAACATCGTAATCGCACTCTATTGGATATGGTGCGGTCTATGATGTCTCTTACCGATTTACCGCTATCATTTTGGGGATACGCTCTAGAGACAGCTACATTCACTTTAAATAGGGCACCGTCTAAATCCGTTGAGACGACACCGTATGAATTATGGTTTGGGAAGAAACCTAAGCTGTCGTTTCTAAAAGTTTGGGGATGCGATGCTTATGTCAAGAAACTTCAACCTGAAAAGCTCGAACCCAAGTCGGAAAAATGCGTCTTCATAGGATACCCTAAGGAAACTGTAGGGTATACCTTCTACTTAAGATCCGAAGGCAAGATCTTTGTTGCCAAAAACGGATGCTTTCTGGAAAAAGAGTTTCTCTCGAAAGAAGTAAGTGGGAGGAAAGTAGAACTCGATGAAGTACTACCTCTTGAACGGGAAAGTGGTGCAGCTCAGGAAAATGTTCCTGTGATGCCCACACCAACTGAAGAGGAAACCAATGATGATGATCAAGGTACTTCGGATCAAGTTGCTACTGAACTTCGTAGGTCCACAAGGACACGTTCCGCACCAGAGTGGTACGGCAACCCTGTCCTAGAAATCATGTTGTTAGACAACGGTGAACCTTCGAACTATGAAGAAGCGATGGCGGGCCCAGATTCCAACAAATGGCTAGAAGCCATGAAATCCGAGATAGAATCCATGTATGAAAACAAAGTATGGACTTTGACTGACTTGCCCGATGATCGGCGAGCGATAGAAAACAAATGGATCTTTAAGAAGAAGACGGACGCGGATGGAAATGTTACCATCTATAAAGCTCGACTTGTCGCTAAGGGTTATCGACAAGTTCAAGGGATTGACTACGACGAGACATTCTCTCCCGTAGCGAAGCTTAAGTCCGTCCGAATCATGTTAGCAATTGCCGCATACTATGATTATGAGATATGGCAGATGGACGTCAAAACGGCATTCCTTAACGGGCATCTTAAGGAAGAGCTGTATATGATGCAGCCAGAAGGTTTTGTCGATCCTAAGAACGCTAACAAAGTATGCAAGCTCCAGCGATCCATTTATGGGCTGGTGCAAGCATCTCGGAGTTGGAATATTCGCTTTGATGAGATGATCAAAGCGTTTGGGTTTATGCAGACTTATGGAGAAGCCTGCGTTTACAAGAAAGTGAGTGGGAGCTCTGTAGCATTTCTCATATTATATGTGGATGACATACTCTTGATGGGAAATAATATAGAATTTCTGGACAGCATTAAGGCCTACTTGAACAAATGTTTTTCAATGAAGGACCTTGGAGAAGCTGCTTATATATTAGGGATCAAAATCTATAGAGATAGATCGAGACGCCTCATAGGTCTTTCACAAAGCACATACCTTGATAAGATTTTGAAAAGGTTCAAAATGGATGAGTCCAAGAAAGGGTTCTTGCCTATGTTACAAGGTGTGAGATTGAGCTCAGCTCAGTCACCGACCACGGCAAAAGATAAAGAAGAGATGAGTGTCATCCCCTATGCTTCAGCCATAGGATCTATTATGTATGCCATGCTGTGTACCAGACCTGATGTAAACCTTGCCGTGAGTTTGGTAGCAAGATACCAGAGTAATCCCGGCAAGGAACACTGGACAGCGGTCAAGAATATCCTGAAGTACCTGAAAAGGACAAAGGACATGTTTCTCGTTTATGGAGGTGACGAAGAGCTCGTCGTAAAGGGTTACGTCGATGCTAGCTTCGACACAGATCTGGATGACTATAAGTCACAAACCGGATACGTGTATATGTTGAATGGTGGAGCAGTAAGCTGGTGCAGCTGCAAGCAGAGCGTCGTGGCGGGATCTACATGTGAAGCGGAGTACATGGCAGCCTCGGAGGCAGCGCATGAAGCTATTTGGGTGAAGGAGTTCATCACCGACCTAGGAGTCATACCCAATGCGTCGGGGCCAATCAAACTCTTCTGTGACAACACTGGAGCTATTGCCCTTGCTAAGGAGCCCAGGTTTCACAAGAAGACCAGGCACATCAAGCGTCATTTCAACTCCATCCGTGAAAATGTTCAAGATGGAGACATAGAAATTTGCAAAGTACATACGGATCTGAATGTCGCTGATCCGTTGACTAAACCTCTCTCGCGAGCTAAACATGATCAACACCAAAACTCTATGGGTGTTCGATTCATCACAATGTAACTAGATTGGTGACTCTAGTGCAAGTGGGAGACTGTTGGAAATATGCCCTAGAGGCAATAATAAAAGTATTATTATATTTCTATGTTCATGATAATTGTCTTTTATTCATGCTATAACTGTATTATCCGGAAATCGTAATACACGTGTGAATACAAAGACCACAATATGTCCCTAGTGAGCCTCTAGTTGACTAGCTCGTTGTGATCAACAGATAGTCATGGTTTCCTGGCTATGGACATTGGATGTCGTTGATGACGGGATGACATCATTAGGAGAATGATGTGATGGACAAGACCCAATCCTAAGCATAGCACAAAGATCGTGTAGTTCGTTTGCTAGAGCTTTGCCAATGTCAAGTATCTCTTCCTTCGACCATGAGAGCGTGTAACTCCTGGATACCGTAGGGGTGCTTTGGGTGTATCAAACGTCACAACGTAACTGGGTGACTATAAAGGTGCACTACAGGTATCTCCGAAAGTATCTATTGTTTTATGCGGATCGAGACTGGGATTTGTCACTCCGTATGATGGAGAGGTATCTCTGGGCCCACTCGGTAATGCATCATCATAATGAGCTCAAGGTGACCAATGTGTTGGCCACGGGATCATGCATTACGGTACGAGTAAAGTGACTTGCCGGTAACGAGACTGAACAAGGTATTGGGATACCGACGATCGAGTCTCGGGCAAGTAACGTACCGATTGACAAAGGGAATTGTATACAGGGTTTGATCGAATCCTCGACATCGTGGTTCAACCGATGAAATCATCGAGGAGCGTGTGGGAGCCAACATGGGTATCCAGACCCTGCTGTTGGTTATTGCCCGAGAGTGGTCTCGGTCATGTCTGCATGTCTCCCGAGCCCGTAGGGTCTACACACTTAAGGTTCGGTGACGCTAGGGTTGTTAGGAAGACTAGTATGTGACTACCGAATGTTGTTCGGAGTCCCGGATGAGATCCCGGACGTCACGAGGAGTTCCGGAATGGTCCGGAGGTAAAGTTTTATATATGGGAAGTTGTTAAACGGGCACCGGAAAGTTTCGGGGTTATACCGGTATTGTACCGGGACCACCGGAAGGGTTCCGAGGGTCCACCGGGAGGGGCCACCCCTCCCGGGGGGCCACTTGGGCTGCGTGGGGATAGCAGCCAGCCCCTAGTGGGCTTGGCGCGCCCCCCTCCTTGGGCCCATGCGCCTAGGGTGGGGGGGAAACCCTAAAGGGGGCGCACCCCCTTTGCTTGGGGGGCAAGCCCCCCACCCCTTGGCCGCCGCCCCCCCTAGGGTTTTCCCTAGAGGGCCGGCACCCCTTGCCCTTTCCCCTATATATAGAGGGGTGAGGGGAGGGCTTCTATACACCATAACTCAAGGCGCAGCCCCTCCCCTCCCCAACACATCTCCTCCTCCGTACGTGCTTGGCGAAGCCCTGTCGGAATACTGCCGCGTCAACTGCACCACGCCGTCGTGCTGCCGTTGGAGCTGCCTTCCTCAACCTCTCCTTCCTCCTTGCTGGATCAAGACGGAGGAGACGTCTCCCGTCCCGTACGTGTGTTGAACGCGGAGGTGCTGTTCGTTCAGCACTAGGACATCGGTGATCCGAATCACGTTCGAGTACGACTCCATCATCACCATCTCCTTGGCAAGCTTCTGCTCGTGATCTACAAGTGGTATGTAGATGCAAACTCTCTCCCTTGACTCGTTGCTTAGATGAACTCATAGATGGATCTTGGTGAAACCGTAGGAAAATTTTTAATTTTCTGCAACGTTCCCCAACACCAAGACCCTCATTGACGGCAGTGTCGGCCTCAACGTGCTCTCCGTGGAGGCTTTTAGGCTCCTTCACGTACCACTTGAGCGGCTCCGCCCCAGCAAGCCCTCCTCTGGAGTCGGCGGCGGCTCCTCCAATCCCCGGGGGCAGATCTGTCTCCCCGTGACCTCATGAAGATGCCAGGGAGCAAGGGCGTCCTCACCATGGCCGAGGACACCAAGGAAGCCTTGGCGGCCCTCAAACTCGCCTTCAGGGCCACGGCGGTAACTTGCCCGACCGACAAGGCCGTGCCCAGGACCAAGGGGGCTGCACCGACCAAGAAGAAGCAGCTATTCACCCAAGGTCAAGCCAAGACGAAGCAGATACCGGTCTACAGGGACGGAGCCTCTGGCGCCACCTTTACTATATGCGCCAACCTTGCCCCAGATCAAGAAAGGGAGTTGGTGGATTTCTTGTGGGCAGACAACGAAGTATTCGCCTGGGAGCCCAAGCAGCTAGTTGGGGTCCCGAGAGCAGTGATTGAGCATCATCTGAGGGTATGCCCCAACGTGCGTCCTGTGAAGCAGAGGGTGAGGCGACAGTCCACGGAGAAGTAGTCTTTCATCGTTCAGGAAACCCGCAAGCTGGAGGCAGCAGGTGTCATCCGCGAAGTCTGGTACACAGGGTGGATGGCGAACCCGGTCGTCGTGCCGAAGAAAGGAGGGAAGGAGCACATGTGTGTCGACTTCACCAACCTCAACAAGGATTGCCCTCAAGACCCATTCCCGTTGTCGTGCATCGACCAGATTGTCGACTCCACCGCCGAGTGTGATCTACTATGTTTCCTGGATGCGTTCTCGGGCTACCACCAGATCAAGATGGCGGTGGAAGATGTGGAGAAAACGGCTTTCTTTACCCTATGCGGGGTATACTGCTACACTTGCATGCCATTCGAACAGTGCAATGCAGGAGCGACCTTCCAGCGGCTGATGCACATCTCCTTGGGGTGGCAGCTCAGGAGAAACGCTGAGGCCTACGTGGACGACATTGTGGTGAAGTATTGGGAGGAAAGAACTTTGATTCAGGACCTGGAGGAAACCTTCGCGAGCCTGCGCCAGGTGGACTTGCGGCTCAACCCGGAGAAGTGCGTGTTTGGTGTTTGTTCCGGCAAGCTGCTGGGCTTCCTCGTGTCTCACAGGGGGATCGAGGCCAACCCGGAGAAGGTCAAGGCAATCAAAGACATGAGCCCACCACAAAACCTCAAGGAGATACAGAAGGTTGCAGGCTGCGTGACTTCGCTAGGGCGCTTTGTCTCCAAGTTGGGGGAGCGTGCCTTGCCGTTCTTTAAGCTGATGAAGAAGAAGGGTCCGTTCAAGTGGACCCCCGAGGCCGACCTGGCGTTTCAAGACCTCAAGAGATACTTAACCAGCCCGCCGGTGATGGTGGCACCACGTCCTCTCGAGCCCTTAGTACTCTACCTGTCTGCCACACCCCACTCCGCTAGCGCGGCACTGGTGGCCCTCAGAGAGGAACCCCAGGTCAAGGGCCCACCAAATAGAGCCGCCAAGCCGGCTGAGGCAGCACAACACCAAAGTGATGCTCCTGAGACAACGGCTGCCTCGGCTGGCCATCGAGCCTCTGAAGCTGGGGACCCACAGGAAACGTCTCAACCCCCGGGAGCCAAAAACTCTGTCGACTCTCCCGCCCATATCGAGCACCCAGTGTACTTAGTCAGCACAATACTACGAGATGCCAGAGCACGATACCTCACGCCTCAGAAGCTCTTGCTCGCGCTCCTGGTGGCCTCGCGCTAGCTGCGCCACTACTTCCAGGGTCACCCCATCAAGGTCGTCTCAGCTTACCCATTGCAGAGAGTGCTCAGGAGCCTGATACGTCTCCATCGTATCTACTTTTCCAAACACTTTTGCCCTTGTTTTGGACTCTAACTTGCATGATTTGAATGTAACTAACCCGGATTGACGTTGTTTTCAGCAGAATTGCCATGGTGTTATTTTTGTATAATCATCCACAAATTCAAACCATGAGTAGGGCAATTACGTATCATTAATTTCATCCTCTCCCAAGCTTGTGCAACATGTTCATGATCAAGTTGCTTAAAATTCATAATATCATTTCTAAGAGAGATGATCTTAGTGGGAGGAAAGTACTTAGAGATAAAAGCATCTTTGCACTTACTCCATGAATCAATACAATTTTTAGGCAAAGACGAAAACCAAGCTTTAGCACGGTCTCTAAGCAAAAAAGGAAATAGCTTAAATTTAACAATATCATTATCAACATCTTTCTTATTTTGCATGTCACACAAATCAACGAAGCTATTCAGATGGGTAGCGGCATCTTCACTAGGAAGGCCGGAAAATGGATCTTTCATGACAAGATTCAGCAAGGCAGTGTTAATTTCACAAGATTCAGCATTGGTAAGAGGAGCAATCAGAGTGCTAATAAAAATCATTGTTGTTGGTATTGGTAAAGTCACACAATTTAGTATTATCTTGGGCCATCGTGACAAGCAAGCAATCCAACACACAAGCAAACAAGAAGCGGGCAAAAAGAGGCAAATAGAGAAAGAGAAGGAGGATAGAGAGAGGGCGAATAAAACGGCAAGGGTGAAGTGGGGGAGAGGAAAACGAGAGGCAAATGGAAAATAATGTAATGCGGGAGATAAGGGTTTGTGATGGGTACTTGGTATGTTGACTTTTGCGTAGACCTCCCCGATAACGGCGCCGAAAATCCTTCTTGCTACCTCTTGAGCACTTGCGTTGGTTTTCCCTTGAAGAGGAAAGGGTGATGCAGCAGAGTAGCGTAAGTATTTCCCTCAGTTTTTCAGAACTAAGGTATCAATCAAGTAGGAGGCTACGCGCGAGTCCCTCGCACCTGCACAAAACAAATAAATCCTCGCAACCAACGCGATAAGGGGTTGTCAATCCCTACACGGTCACTTACGAGAGTGAGATCTGATAGATATGATAAGATAATATTTTTGGTATTTTTATGATAAAGATGCAAAGTAAAATAAAAGGCAAAGTAAAAAGCAAAGTATTGGAAAATTAATATGATGAAGATATATCCGGGGGCCATAGGTTCCACTAGTGGCTTCTCTCGAGAGCATAAGTATTTTATGGTGGGTGAATGAATTACTGTTGAGCAATTGACAGAATTGAGCATAGTTATGAGAATATCTAGGTATGATCATGTATATAGGCATCACGTCCGAGACAAGTAGACCGACTCCTGCCTGCATCTACTACTATTACTCCACACATCGACCGCTATCCAGCATGCATCTAGAGTATTAAGTTCATAAGAATAGAGTAACGCCTTAAGCAAGATGACATGATGTAGAGGGATAAACTCAAGCAATATGATGAAAACCCCATCTTGTTATCCTCGATGGGAACAATACAATACGTGCCTTGCTGCCCCTACTATCACTGGGAAAGGACACCACAAGATTGAACCCAAAGCTAAGCACTTCTCCCATTGCAAGAAATATCAATCTAGTAGGCCAAACCAAACTGATAATTCGAAGAGACTTGCAAAGATAACCAATCATACATAAAAGAATTCAGAGGAGATTCAAATATTGTTCATAGATAAACTTGATCATAAACCCACAATTCATCGGTCTCAACAAACACACCGCAAAAAGAAGATTACATCGAATAGATCTCCACAAGAGAGGGGGAGAACTTTGTATTGAGATCCAAAAAGAGAGAAGAAGCCATCTAGCTAATAACTATGGATCCATAGGTCTGAGGTAAACTACACACACTTCATCGGAGAGGCTATGGTGTTGATGTAGAAGCCCTCCGTGATCGGTGCCCCCTCCGGCGGAGCTCCGGAACAGGCCCCAAGATGGGATCTCGTGGATATAGAAAGTTACGGCGGTGGAATTAGGGTTTTGGCTCCGTATCTGATCATTTGGGGGTACGTAGGTATATATAGGAGGAAGAAGTACGTCGGTGGAGCAACAGGGGGCCCACGAGGGTGGAGGGCGCGCCTGGGGGGTAGGCGCGCCCCCTACCTCGTGGCCTCCCTTTTGGTTGCTTGACGTAGGGTCCAAGTCTCCTGGGTCTTGTTCGGTGAGAAAATCACGTTCCCGAAGGTTTCATTCCATTTGGACTCCATTTGATATTCCTTTTCTTCGAAACCTAAAATAGGCGAAAAAACAACAATTCTGGGTTGGGCTTCCGGTTAATAGGTTACTCCCAAAAATAATATAAAAGTGGATAATAAAGCCCAATAATGTCCAAAACAGTAGATAATATAGCATGGAGCAATCAAAAATTATAGATACGTTGGAAACGTATCAAGCATCCCCAAGCTTAATTCCTGCTCGTCCTCGAGTAGGTAAATGATAAAAACAAAAAATTTGATGTGGAATGCTACTTGGCATAATTTCAATGTAATTCTGCTTAATTGTGGTATGAATATTCAGATCCGAAAGATTCAAGACAAAAGTTCAATATTGACATAGAAATAATAATACTTCAAGCATACTAACTAAGCAATTATGTCTTCTCAAAATAACATGGCCAAAGAAAGTTATCTCTAAATAATCATATAGTCTGGCTATGCTCTATCTTCACCACACAAAGTATTTAATTCATGCACAACCCCGATGACAAGCCAAGCAATTGTTTCATACTTTTGATATTCTCAAACTTTTTCAATCTTCACGCAATACATGAGCGTGAGCCATGGATATAGCACTATAGGTGGAATAGAATGGTGGTTGTGGAGAAGACAAAAAAGGAGAAGATAGTCTCACATCAACTAGGCGTATCGACGGTCTATGGAGATGCCCATTAATATATATCAATGTGAGTGAGTAGGGATTGCCATGCAACAGATGCACTAGAGCTATAAGTATATGAAAGCTCTAAAAGAAACTAAGTGGGTGTGCATCCACCTCGCTTTCTCACGAAGACCTAGGGCAATTTGAGGAAGCCCATCATTGGAATATACAAGCCAAGTTCTATAATGAAAAATTCCCACTAGTATATGAAAGTGACAACATAGGAGACTCTCTATCATGAAGATCATGGTGCTACTTTGAAGCACAAGTGTGGTAAAAGTATAGTAGCATTGTCCCTTCTCTCTTTTTCTCTCTTTTTTTATTTGGGCCTTTTCTCTTTTTTATGGCCTCCTTTTTTGTCCGGAGTCTCATCCTGACTTGTGGGGGAATCATAGTTTCCATCATCCTTTCCTCACTGGGACAATTCTCTAATAATGATAACCATCACACTTTTATTTTCTTACAACTCAACAATTACAACTCGATACTTAGAACAAAATATGACTCTATGTGAATGCCTCCGGCGGTGTATCGGGATATGCAATGAATCAAGAGTGACATGTATGAAAGAATTATGAACGGTGGCTTTGCCACAAATATGATGTCAACTACATGATCATGCAAAGCAATATGACAATGATGAAGTGTGTCATAATAACAGAACGGTGGAAAGTTGCATGGCAATATATCTCGGAATGGCTATGGAAATGCCATAATAGGTAGGTATGGTGGCTGTTTTGAGGAAGGTATATGGTGGGTGTATGATACCAGCGAAAGGGGCGCGGTATTAGAGAGGCTAGCAATGGTGGAAGGGTGAGAGTGCGTATGATCCATGGACTCAACATTAGTCATAAAGAACTCACATACTTATTGCAAAAATCTACAAGTTATCAAAGAAAAGTATTACGCGCATGCTCCTAGGGGGATAGATTGGTAGGAAAAGACCATCGCTCGTCCCCGACCGCCACTCATAAGGAAGACACTCAATAAATAAATCATGCTCCGACTTCATCACATAACGGTTCACCATACGTGCATGCTACGGGAATCACAAACTTTAACACAAGTATTTCTCAAATTCACAACTACTCAACTAGCACATCTTTAATATCGCCATCTCCATATCTCAAAACAATTATCAAGCATCAAACTTCTCATAGTATTGAACACACTCCTAAGAGAATTTTACTATTAATCTTGTATACTTAAAATATTAGGATTATTTAAGCAAATTACCATGCTATTTAAGACTCTCGAAATAATCTAAGTGAAGCATGATAGATCAATAGTTTCTATAAAACAAATCGACCACCGTGCTCTAAAAGATATAAGTGAAGCACTAGAGCAAAACTATATAACTCAAAAGATATTAGTGAAGCACATAGAGTATTCTAATAATTTCTGAATCATGTGTGTCTCTCTCAAAAGGTGTGTACAACAAGGATGATTGTGGTAACTAACAAATAAAGACTCAAATAATACAAGACGCTCCAAGCAAAACACATATCATGTGGTGAATAAAAATATAGCTCCAAGTAAAGTTACCGATAGAAGTAGACGAAAGACGGGATACCTTCCGGGGCATCCCCAAGCTTTGGCTTTTAGGTGTCCTTAGATTATCTTGGGGGTGCCATGGGCATCCCCAAGCTTAGGCTCTTGCCACTCCTTGTTCCATGATCCATCAAATCTTTACCACCAAAACTTGAAAACATCACAACACAAAACTTAAAGTAGAAAATCTCGTGAGCTCCGTTAGCGAAAGAAAACAAAAGACCACTTCAAGGTACTGTAATGAACTAATTCTTTATTTATATTGGTGTTAAACCTACTGTATTCCAACTTCTCTATGGTTTATAAACTATTTTACTAGCCATAGATTCATCAAAATAAGCAAACAACACACGAAAAACAGAATCTGTCAAAAACAGAACAGTCTGTAGTAATCTGTAGCTAGTGCAAGATCTGGAACCCCAAAAATTCTAAAATAAATTTATGGACGTGAGGAAATTATCTATTAATAATCTGAAAAAATAATTAACTAAATATCACTTTCCAAATAAAAATGAAAGCAGTTCTCGTGAGCGCTAAAGTTTCTGTTTTTTACAGCAAGATTAACAAGACTTTCCCCAAGTCTTCCCAACGGTTCTACTTGGAACAAACACTAATTAAACACAAAAAACACAACCAAAATAGAGGCTAGATAAATTATTTATTACTAAATAGGAGCAAAAAGCAAGGAATAAAAATAAAATTGGGTTGCCTCCCAACAAGCGCTATCGTTTAATGCCCCTAGCTAGGCATAAAAAGCAAGGATAGATCTAGGTATTGTCATCTTTGGTAGGCAATCCATAAGTGGCTCTCATAATAGATTCATAAGGTAACATAATTTTCTTTCTAGGAAAGTGTTCCATGCCTTTCCCTAATGGAAATTGGAATCTAATATTTCCTTCCTTCATATCAATAATTGCACCAATCGTTCTAAGGAAAGGTCTGCCACGAATAATAGGACATGAAGGATTGCAATCTATGTCAAGAATGATAAAATCTACGGGCACATAATTCCTATTTTCAACAATAAGAACATCATTAATTCTTCCCATAGGTTTCTTAATAGTGGAATCCGCAAGGTGCAAGTTTAGAGAGCAATCATCAAAATCACGGAAACCTAACAAATCACACAAAGTCTTTGGAACCATGGAAACACTAGCACCCAAATCACACAAAGCATAGCATTCATGATGATTTTAATTTTAATAGTTGGTTCCCACTCATCATAAAGTTTTCTAGGGATAGAAACTTCCAACTCAAGTTTTTCTTCATAAGATTGCATAAAAGCATCAACGATATGTTTAGTAAACGCTTTATTTTGGCTATAAGCATGAGGAGAATTTAGCATGGATTGCAACAAGGAAATACAATATATCAAAGAGCAATTATCATAATTAAATCCCTCGAAATCCAAAATAGTAGGTTCATTAACATCTAGAGTTTTGATCTCTTCAATTCCACTTTTATCAAATTTAGCATCTAGATCTAAAGACTCCGAATTTTTGGAACGCCTTCTAGGTAAAGGTGGATCATATTCAGTCCCATCATTATCAAGATTCATATTGCAAAACAAAGATTTAATAGGGGACACATCAATAACTTTTAGATCTTCATCTTTATTATCATGGAAACTAGAAGAACACGCTCTTATAAAGGAATCTTTCTTAGCACGCATCCTAGCGGTTCTTTCTTTGCAATCATCAATGGAAATTCTCATGGCTTTGAGAGACTCATTGATATCATGCTTAGGTGGAATAGATCTAAGTTTCAAAGAATCAACATCAAGAGAAATTCTATCAACGTTCCTAGCCAACTCATCAATCTTAAGCAATTTTTCTTCAATCAAAGCATTGAAATTCTTTTGCAAAGTAATAAATTCTTTAATATTAGAATAAAAATCAGAGGGCATCTTATGAAAATTTCCATAAGAATTTTTGTAGGAATTACCATAATTATTAGAGGAATTACTAGGATAAAGCCTAGGATTAAAGTTTCCTCTATACACTTTGTTACCAAAATTGTTCCTAGCAACAAAATTCACATCCATAGATTCATTATTATTATCAATCAAAGTAGACAAAGGCATATCATTAGGATCAGAAGAAACACTTTTATTAGCAAATAATTTCATAAGTTCATCCATCTTTCCACTCAAAACATTAATTTCTTCTATCGCATGCACTTTCTTATTAGTAGATCTTTCAGCGTGCCATTGAGAGAAATTAACCATAATATTATCTAGGAGTTTAGTAGCTTCACCTAAAGTGATTTCCATAAAAGTGCCTCCCGCGGCCGAATCTAAAAGATTTCTAGAAGCAAAATTCAATTCGGCATAAAATTTTTGTATAATCATCCACAAATTCTAACCATGAGTAGGGTAATTACGTATCATTAATTTCATCCTCTCCCAAGCTTGTGCAACATGTTCATGATCAAGTTGCTTAAAATTCATAATATCATTTCTAAGAGAGATGATCTTAGCGGGAGGAAAGTACTTAGAGATAAAAACATCTTTGCACTTATTCCATGAATCCATATTATTTTTTGGCAAAGACGAAAACCAAGCTTTAGCACGATCTCTAAGCGAAAAAGGAAATAGCTTAAATTTAACAATATCATTATCAACATCTTTGTTCTTTTGCATGTCACACAAATCAATGAAGCTATTCAGATGGGTAGCGACATCTTCACTAGGAAGGCCGGAAAACGGATCTTTCATGACAAGATTCAACATCGATAAGAGGAGCAATCAGAGTGCTAATAAAATCATTGTTGTTGGTATTGGTAAAGTCACACAATTTAGTGTTATCTTGAGCCATCGTGACAAGCAAGCAATCGAACACACAAGCAAACAAGAAGCGGGCAAAAAGAGGCAAATAGAGAAAGAGAGGGAGGATAGAGAGTGAGGGCGAATAAAATGGCAAGGGTGAAGTGGGGGAGAGGAAAATGAGAGGCAAATGGAAAATAATGTAATGCGGGAGATAAGGGTTTGTGATGGGTACTTGGTATGTTGACTTTTGCGTAGACCTCCCCGGCAATGGCGCCAGAAATACTTCTTGCTACCTATTGAGCACTTGCGTTGGTTTTCCCTTGAAGAGGAAAGGGTGATGTAGCAGAGTAGCGTAAGTATTTCCCTCAGTTTTTGAGAACCAAGGTATCAATCCAGTAGGAGGCTACGCGCGAGTCCCTCGCACCTGCACAAAACAAATAAATCCTCGCAACCAACACGATAAGGGGTTGTCAATCCCTACACGGTCACTTACGAGAGTGAGATCTGATAGATATGATAAGATAATATTTTTGGTATTTTTATGATAAAGATGCAAAGTAAAATAAAAGGCAAAGTAAAAAGCAAAGTATTGGAAGATTAATATGATGAAGATAGACCCGGGGGCCATAGGTTTCACTAGTGGCTTCTCTCGAGAGCATAAGTATTTTATGGTGGGTGAACTAATTACTGTTGAGCAATTGACAGAATTGAGCATAGTTATGAGAATATCTAGGTATGATCATGTATATAGGCATCACGTCCGAGACAAGTAGACCGACTCCTGCCTGCATCTACTACTATTACTCCACACATCGACCGCTATCCAGCATGCATCTAGAGTATTAAGTTCATAAGAATAGAGTAACGCCTTAAGCAAGATGACATGATGTAGAGGGATAAACTCATGCAATATGATGAAAACCCCATCTTGTTATCCTTGATGGGAACAATACAATACGTGCCTTGCTGCCCCTACTGTCACTGGGAAAGGAGACCGTAAGATTGAACCCAAAGCTAAGCACTTCTACCATTGCAAGAAAGATCAATCTAGTAGGGCAAGCCAAACTGATAATTCAAAGAGACTTGCAAAGATAACCAATCATACATAAAAGAATTCAGAGGAGATTCAAATATTGTTCATAGGTAAACTTGATCATAAACCCACAATTCATCGGTCTCAACAAACACACCGCAAAAAGAAGATTACATCGAATAGATCTCCACAAGAGAGGGGGAGAACTTTGTATTGAGATCCAAAAAGAGAGAAGAAGCCATCTAGCTAATAACTATGGACCCATAGGTCTAAGGTAAACTACTCACACTTCATCGAAGAGGCTATGATGTTGATGTAGAAGCCCTCCATGATCGATGCCCCCTCCGGCGGAGCTTCGGAACAGGCCCCAAGATGGGATCTCGTGGATACAGAAAGTTATGGCGGTGGAATTAGGGTTTTGGCTCCGTATCTGATCGTTTGGGGGTACGTAGGTATATATAGGAGGAAGAAGTACGTCGGTGGAGCAACAGGGGCCCCACGAGTGTAGCGACTAGACCGCAAACGGTCCAATCTCTATGCTCAGGTGTCATCCATGGATCAATAATGCTGACACCACACAGTACTTGAAGGATTTATAACAGAGTAGCAATCACACACTTATTACATCGAGTGTCTCAAAAGAGAACTTATTACAATATATATGGCTTAAGGCCGTATAATAACGATAACAACGAAATGCTTGGAAGATAAGTGAGTCCATCAACTCCAACGACATCACTGAGTATAGAACCACGACCTAAAAGCACCTTAGTCGTTGTTTGAAAAGTCTGCAACATTAACGTTGCAGTCCGAAATGGGTCAGCACATGGAATATGCTGGCAATGTAACATATAGAGAGTAATGAAAGAATAAGGCTATACTACATGCATATTTGGCTGGTGGAAAGCTCTATGGTTACAGTTTTGCGTAAAGCCAATTTTTCCCTACTGCAAAGGAATAAATTTTATTTAACTATCATGGTAGTGGTTAAACATTGAGAATGGTTGCCAGCATTCTCAATCCCAATTAAGCATCATCATTAACCAAAACCCAACAAAATTAATTTTAGAGTAACATGATGAGATTCACATGATAATCCAGGTACTAGATACTCAAGATGTCCATAACCGGGGACACAGCTAATCATGATTAGTTTATACACTCTGCAGAGGTTTGCGCACTTTTCCCCACAATACTCGATCTCCTCCGTTGGGATTCTTGCACTACATGGTGTTTGAGAAACGGATGACCGATACATAGTCTTTCAGAAGCGCTAGCACCTTACGACCGGGTAGACCGTTACACCTACTTCCCCCTACATCTGCTAGTCTACCACTGTAAGAGTTCGCACAACTTAGTCAACTATGCTGGAGCCCATAGTAGCTTGTGGCTGCACACGGAAGTTTCTAGCATGATTAATCTCATGATCCGTTTGAGCCTGGGTGGCGGTCCAAAAGAAAACAGGCAATCGCTGGAATACCCAGGTGCCTCAATCCACCCAGATGTGTATTTAAGTTGCCACCTTAGATAAACCATTAATTTAACAATCTCACATCTGTCATGGATACACTCACCCAATCCACGTCTACTAGCATAGCATGGCATAATAAGCAAACATAGAAGTAACTCCCAAAGGTTTGATAATAAACAGGTAATAGGTACTACCTCAACTACTTCCCAAACTCACAATTTAATTAGATCCTAATCATGCAATGTGTGAGGATTGATCTAATGCAATAAAAACTAGGTTGTAGGAGGTATGATCAAAGTGTTACTTGCCTTGCTGATGATCCACAAAACCTAGCGATTCAAAGTAGCAAGCGGCGCACTCCGGGTACTCTATCACAAACAAACAAGCATACAATAAGTACTCAACTAATGCACAGGTAAAACTCGAATAAGAGATCTAACCAGAAAGTTCAACTTAAGAACTCCGGTTGGCAAAAAGAATCAAACCGAACGAAGCAACGAAAGACAAACGGCAAAAGAAACAAGCTTCGTTTACTAATCTGAATCTAGGGCAAATTTTACTGAGGCAAAAACTTGTTTGAGTTGGTTAAACGGAAA
This sequence comes from Triticum aestivum, assembly GCF_018294505.1. Classification (NCBI taxonomy): domain Eukaryota; kingdom Viridiplantae; phylum Streptophyta; class Magnoliopsida; order Poales; family Poaceae; genus Triticum; species Triticum aestivum. Next base: position 278,529,185 of record NC_057800.1, on the reverse strand, counting down.
GAAGGTTTCGAGGCGAAACTCCAGGCGCTTGAATCGCCTGATTCCGACAAATGAGCGAAAAGTTAAACTAAAAAGAACATCGGATCAGAAATCGCGATCAGAAAAACCACGGTTTTAAACCGAGAAAAAGAAATACGACGAACAGGTTAACGAATGAACATTCGTTAATAGGAACTAAACGATGCATGCGTTCGTTAAAACGAACGGATGAGCGAACGCTTGCCAAAAAATAAACCAGAGAAAAAACGATCTATTTAAAAAAACGAAAACTAGGGTTTTCAAAAAAAACCGAAACAGCTTTTTCTAAAAAAAACGGGCGGCGGCTACCTCGGCTCGGGGCTCCGGCGAGGCTTCGACGGGTGGTGCGGGGCGGCGGGGCGGCAGGCGGAGCGGGGCGGCGGCGATGGTGGCGGTGTGGGCTGCAGGGGGGGTTATAAAGGGGGCGGGGAGAGGCGACTTGGGGGAGGGGTCGGCCTCGGGAGGCGGCGGCACGGGTCGGGACTCCTGTCCCGACCCGGCGAGAGGCGGGGGCGGGCGGCTGGGCCGGCCTGCTCGGCTGGGCCCTTGGCCCAGTCGGGCGCGGGGTCGCATTTTTTTAAAACAATTTCGCCGCGACTAAAAAAAATTCTAGAAAAATAAATAAAAATCTAAAAATGCCAAAACAAATTTTCTTCGTCTAAATAAAATATTTAGAACAGGATGAACATTTTTTGGCTCTAAATGCAATTTTTGAAAACAAAATTTTTCCTAAATTCAAATAAAATAGCAAATAAAACCAAAATAAAATATTATTTGATTTTTTTTAAAATCCTCAATATTTCTTTGTTTTGGGAAAGTCATTTTATTCCCTCTCTCATAGTATTTGTAATTGAAATAATTGAAGATAAAATAAATAAAATCAAATGATCCTATTTTCAAAATTTGAGAAAACTCAAATATGAAAATAATGAAATCCCCAACTCTCTTCGAGGGTCCTTGAGTTGCGTAGAATTTCTAGGATCAACCAAAATGCGAGGAAATATGATATGCAATGATGATCTAGTGTATAACATTCCAAATTGAAAATTTGGGATGTTACAACGAGGGAGGAGGGCGCGCCTGGGGGGGTAGGCGCGCCCCCTACCTCATGGCCTCCCTGTTGGTTGCTTCGCGTAGGGTCCAAGTCTCCTGGGTCTTGTTCGGTGAGAAAATCACGTTCCCGAAGGTTTCATTCCGTTTGGACTCCGTTTGATATTCCTTTTCTTCGAAACCCTAAAATAGGCAAAAAAACAGCAATTCTGGGCTGGGCTTCCGGTTAATAGGTTAGTCCCAAAAATAATATAAAAGTGGATAATAAAGCCTAATAATGTCAAAAATAGTAGGTAATATAGCATGGAGCAATAAAAAATTATAGATACATTGGAGACGTATCAGGGGCCCACACCCTGTCCACGAGGGTGGTGGGCGCGCCCCCTGCTTCGTAGGCCCCCTGATGCTCCACCGATGTCCACCCTGACTCCATATAGTCACATTCGGGGAGAAAAAATCAGAGAGAAGGATTCATCGCGATTTACAATACGGAGCCGCCGCCAAGCCCTAATCTCTCTCGGGAGGGCTGATCTGGAGACCGTTCGGGGCTCCAGAGAGGGGAATCCGTCGCCATCATCATAAACCTTCCTCCATCACCAATTTCATGATGCTCACCGTCGTGCGTGAGTAATTCCATCGTAGTCTTGCTGGACGGTGATGGGTTTGGATGAGATTTATCATGTAATCGAGTTAGTTTTGTTAGGGTTTGATCCCTAGTATCCATTATGTTCTGAGATTGATGTTTCTATGACTTTGCTATGCTTAATGCTTGTCACTATGGCCCAAGTGCCATGATTTCATATCTGAACCTATTATGTTTTCATGAATATATGTGAGTTCTTGATCCTATCTTGTAAGTCTATAGTCACCTATTATGTGTTATGATCTGTCAACCCCGAAGTGACAATAATCGGGATACTTACCGGTGATGACCGTAGTTTGAGGAGTTCATGTATTCACTATGTGTTAATGCTTTGGTCCGATACTCTATTAAAAGGAGGCCTTAAGATTCCTTAGTTTCCAATAGGACCCCGCTGCCACGGGAGGGTAGGACAAAAGATGCCATGCAAGTTCTTTTCCATAAGCACGTATGACTATATACGGAATACATGCCTACATTACATTGATAAACTGGAGCTAGTTCTGTGTCACCCTTTGTTATAACTATTGCATGAGGAATCGCATCCGACATAATTATCCATCGCTGATCCATTGCCTACGAGCTTTTCATATATTGTTCTTCACTTATTTAGTTTTCCGTTGTTACTGTTACAATCACTATAAAACCAAAAATATTACGTTTGCCACCATTACCACTACTATCATATTACTTTGCTACTAAATACCTTGCTGCAGATATTAAGTTTCCAGGTGTGGTTGAATTGACAACTGAGCTGCCAATTCTTGAGAATATTCTTTGCCTCCCCTTGTGTCGAATCAATAAATTTGGGTTGAATACTCTACCCTCAAAAACTGTTGCGATCCCCTATACTTGTGGGTTATCAAGACTATTTTCCGGCGCCGTTGCCGGGGAGCGTAGCTGTATTCTTTGAGTCACTTGGAATTTATATCTACTGATCACTATGAAGAATTTGAAAGATCAAAGAACCAAGATTTTTCCCTCAACTACGAGGGGAGGTAAGGAACTGCCATCTAGCTCTGCACTTGATCCACCTTCTATTTTGAGTAAACTTGCGACACCTACACCTACTATTCATTCTAATATGTCGCATGTTATTGGTGATGCCACTTCTGCTTTGCATGATACTTATGATGAAACTACTTCTATGCTTTATGATACTGTGCCACTAGGTGAATTTCTTGATGAACGACTTGCTAGGGTTAGAGAGAATGAAATTATTGAAACTGATAATATTGATGAAAGTGATCATGAAGATTCTCCCCCTAGATATGAATTGGCTGTTGTGCCTGAGGGTTATGTTATGGATGAAGAAACTGCTAGAGACTTTCTTGCTTGTAATGATAGATCTGATCTTAAGAAATTGTTATCTAAGCTTAAAGAAAAGTCTTTGAATGCTAGAATGAAATATGACCCTGCTTTTGCTACTTCACCTATATTTATTGCTGATAAGGATTATGATCTCTCTGTCGATCCTGAGTTAATTACTTTGGTTGAATCTGATCCTTTTTATGGCTATGAATCTGAAACTGTTGTGGCACATCTTACTAAATTAAATGATATAGCCACCCCGTTTACTCATGATGAGAAAAATCGATATTACTTCATCCTTAAGTTGTTTCCGTTCTCATTAAAGGGTGATGCTAAAACATGGTTTCTCTTGATCCTGGTTGTGTGCATAGTCCCCAGGATATGATTTATTACTTCTCTGCTAAATGTTTCCCCGCTCATAAAAAACAAGTTGCTTTAAGGGAAATATATAATTTTGTGCAAATTTAAGAAGAGAGTCTCCCACAAGCTTGGGGGGAGGCTTCTCCAATTACTTAATGCTTTGCCTGATCATCCTCTCAAGAAAAATGAAATACTTGATATCTTTTATAATGGACTAACTGATGCTTCCAGAGACCACCTGGATAGTTGTGTTGGTTGTGTTTTCAGGGAAAGAACTATTGATCAAGCTGAACTGCTATTGAATAATATGTTGAGTAATGAAAATGATTGGACACTTCCTGAACCAACTCCTAATCCAACTCCAAAGAAAAGGGGTATTCTATTTCTATGTCCTGAAGATATGCAAGAGGCAAAGAAATCTATGAAAGAAAAAGGTATTAAAGCTGAAGATGTTAAGAATTTACCACCTATTGAAGAAATACATGGTATTGATAACCCGACACAGGTAATAAAGTCAAATTCTCTCTATAGATTTGATAAATGTGAAATCCCATCTACTAAGTTTGCTAGCCAATGCTTAGATGAGTTTGATAATTTTATTGTTAAACAAGAAAACTTCAATGCTTATGTTGGTAGACAATTGAAACGCAATGCTGACATGCTTGAAGACTTGAGTGATTATATGTCTAGAGTAAAAGGTGAACTTAAACTTATTAGTAACATGCTTCTATGGTTACCGCTCAAGTAGAACAAGTACTTAAAACTCAGAATGATTTGCTCAATGAATTAAATAATAAGAAAAATGATAATTCTGTTAGAGTTATGACTAGAGGGGGTAAAATGACTGAGGAACCTTTGTATCATGAGGGCCACCCTAAGAGAATTGAGCAAGATTCTCAGAGAATTAATGTTGATGCACCTAGATCTTCTAAGAAGAAGAAGAAGAAAAATGATAGGACTTTGCATGCTTCTAGTGAACCTATTGTTGACACACCTGAGAATCGCAATGATATTTCTATTTCTGATGCTGAAACACAATCTGGTAATGAGCATGAACCTAGTGATAATGTTAATGATGATGTTCATGTTGATGCTCAACCTAGCAATGATAATGATGTAGAGATTGAACATGTTGTTGATCTTGATAACCCACAATCAAAGAATCAACGTTATGATAAGAGAGACTTTGTTGCTAGGAAGCACAGTAAAGAAAGAGAACCATGGGTTCAGAAAACCATGTCTTTTCCTCCTAAACCATCCAAGAAAAAGGATGATGAGGATTTTGAGCAGTTTGCTGAAATGATTAGACCCATCTTTTTGCGTATGCATTTGACTGATATGCTTAAAATGAATCCTTAAGTACATGAAGGATATTGTTACTAATAAAAGAAAGATACTGGAAGCTGAAATTTCCACCATGCTTGCTAATTATACTTTTAAGGGTGGAATACCAAAGAAACTAGGAGATCACGGAGTACCAACTATACCATGCTCCATTAAAAGAAACTATCTTAAAACTGCTTTATGTGATCTTGGAGCCAGTGTTAGTGTCATGCCTCTCTTTATACCGTAGACTTGATTTGAATAAGTTGACACCTACTGAAATATCTTTGCAAATGGCTGATAAATCAACTGCTATACCTGTCGAAATTTGTGAGGATGTGCCTGTTGTGGTTGCAAACGTTACTATTTTAACGGACTTTATTATTCTTGATATTCCCAAGGACGATAGTATGTCGATTATCCTTGGTAGACCCTTTTTGAATACTGCAGGGGCTGTTATTGATTGCAACAAAGGCAATGTCACTTTTCATGTTAATGGTAATGAGCATACGGTACACTTTCCGAGGAAACAACCTCAAGTCCACAGTATCAATTCTATTGGAAAATTTTCATCAATTACTATTGGAGGTTTTGAATTTCCTCTTCGTATTGTCAAGAAGAAATATGATATTCTTATTGTTGGGGACGTGCATATCCCCGTTGAGGTAACCTAGTGTTATTCAAAATTTCTCCAGTTTCATGTTATTCGAAATGAGTTTGTTAACAAGACTTGATCAACCTTGTTAGTGGATTCCTTTTGATGAGCATGAGATGGATGAAATTAGAAAGCACAACTTTCTGTACCCTCCTTTTACTTTCTGTTATTTAGTTTAAATAAAGCAAAAATAGTATTTTCTGTCTGTTTTCTAAATTATCCTTGCAATAAAAAATACCTCGAAAATAGAAGTTCTCCAAATGCCCTAAAAATGAAATATGATTTTTTCCAGAATATTTAAGAATTATTGGCACTGAGAACACACCAGGGCGACCCACCATGTGCCCACGAGGGTGGAGGGCGCGCCCAGCCTGCCTCGTGGACCCCACGTGAGTCCCCTCCACTTATGCTTGCACCCACACACTTCGTCTTGCTCCAGAAAAAATCACCCACTAGCTCAAACCCGAGTTCTTGCTCATCTTGCTTCCATTTTCGATCTCCTTGCTCAAAGCTCCATTCACAAAACTGCTTTGGGGGATTGTTCTTCGGTATGTGACTCCTCCAATGGTCCAATTAGTTTTTGTTCTAGCGCTTCATTTATTACAAATTTTTGCTGCTTAGGTGACCCTGTTCTCATGTCAAATTTATGTGGTCATAAGTAGTTTTAATGCATGATATGGCCTCTAGGCACTTGTAGGAGTAGTTGCTATCAATTTTGTTGAGTTTGGTTCACTTTTATTTTAAGTTACTAAAATTTTCAGAAATTTTCAGAAAAAGATGAAGAGATTTTTGAGGGGCTCATTGAGCCGAAGCTCTAAGGATAAGCAAAGTGAGGAAAATAAGAAGCCCAAGTATAATCTCCCTCGTACTACGGAGGTTCGGCCATGTGAATGGCCTTGTGATGAGTGCTTGAGAGAAGCCGGGATTTATGAAGATTTTTATTATTTGGCTAAGAATGCAGACCTCACCGACTTCCTCCACGACCAGCGCGAACAGTATCTCTTAGTCATCAACATTTTTATGCAAAATTTTCATTTCCATGATAGGAGATCACCACCTTTGGTGGAATTTTATTTATATGATGAGCATAAGGAGATGTCGCTTTATGATTTTTGCCGGGTTTGTAGGATACCCTTTGAGGGCAGCATAGAGGAACCACATCGTAATGATGTGGAGGGATTTATTGATACAATTGCTGTAGGGGAAACGAGGAAAGTTTCCGATGCAAGAATCACTAGCATACATTTTCCTGTTCTATGTTACTTTGCAATATTTTCTAGTAGATGCTTAATTGGTCGCGGGAACTGTGGAAATCTTAGAGCCCCTGATATTGTTATTTTGCGCCATGCTTTGTTTCGTGATACCACTTTCAGTTTAGCTGCTATTGTTGCTAAACGGTTAAATCTGAACCGTACAAAGGGTCCCGTCCTAGGAGGCATCTTCGCCTCACACCTTGCTGCACACTTTAACATACCTATTAGGCATTTTGAGAAAGAGGAAAAGTTGTTGCCTCATATTTTTCTAGATTATAAGAGCATGGTAGCACATGATTTTATTGTTGAGCATAAGAAGAACATGCTTAACTATAGACTGATATTTGATAAGAAACACTTTGAGACTATTACCTTGACTGCTCCCTCTTTGTTCAACATATTTTCAGGCACGTGCCTTGTTTTGCCGGAGGCAGTTAAGGCATACTAGAGCCTGGCATCAGCTCCTTAGCCGGATCCACTATCTGATCCTCACCATCAGTCTATTTATAAGTGGGATTCAGAGGAGATCGCTAACCAGTGGCACCCCGAGGACCCTCGTCAGTACACCGGAGAAGGCAGTTTTGATCCATGGGCATAGACCAACTTAGGCCAAAAGCCTAAGCTTGGGGAGTACGTATTTCTCACCGACATTACATTTATGTTCACACACTCATGCCAGTTGTTGGTGCTCATACTTTTTCATTGTATCATCCATGCTAGTTTATTTTATGTTTTAAGCTTTCTTCTTGCGTGTTTGAAAAACCTTAAGAAAAACCAAAAAAATTAGTTGTAGCTTTTAGCTAGTTTACTTTCCATGCCTGTAGTAGTAATTAAAAAAGAAAACCCAAAAAGATATCTCGTTCTTCTTTTGCTTGTTGGGAGCTTTCTTTCCCGTGTAAATACCATGATGAAAATGTTGAGTGGCTCTATTATGCATTATTGTTAATCTAACAAAGAGCCCATATTACCTTGTCTTCTCCCATGTATTGAATGCTTGCAGATTCCAGCTTAGTCCAATGCACATGCACTATTATTATTATCCACACTATTCGGTCGTGCAAGTGAAAGGCAATAATGACGACATATGATGAACTGATTGAGATGAGGAAAGTTGGTATGAACTCGACCTCTCTTGTTTTTGTAAATATGATTAGTTCATCTTTCCTGATTCAGCCTATTATGAATAAAACATGTTTGCAATGACAATTAGAGATTATATCTGCTCATGCCATGCTTAATTTGCTAGGAGTTTATAATGGTTTACCTTGTGTGCCAACATGCTATTAAAATGGTTGTGATGTGGTATGATAGGGTGGTATGCTCTTTTGAACGATTCGATTGGCTTGACTTGGCACATCTTCATGCATGTAGTTGAAACAAAATCAACATAGCCTCCACGATATTTATGTTCATGGTAAATTATGTCCTACTCATGCTTGCATTCAGTGTTGATTAATTTTAATGCATGTTCATGATTGTTGTCGCTCTTTAGCTGGTTGCTTCCCAGTATCTTTCTAGCCTTCACTTGTACTAAGCGGGAATACTACTTGTGCATCCAACTCCATAACCCCAAAAGTTATTCCATATGAGTCCACCATACCTTCCTATATATGGTATCTACCTGTCGTCCCAAGTAAATTTGTATGTGCCAAACTCCAAACCTTCAAATAAACATTCTGTTTTGTATGCTCGAATAGCTCATGTATCAACTAGGGCTGTCTGCATCTTCCATGCTAGGCGGGTTATTCTCAAGAGGAGTGGACTCCGCTCCTCACTCACGAGAAAATGGCTGGTCATCGGGATGCCTAGTTCCATGCTCAAATCAAATCAAAATAATTGCAAACAAAACTCCCCCAGGATTGTTGTTAGTTGGAGGCACCCGTTGTTTCGGGCAAGCCATGGATTGATGCTTGTTGGTGGTGGGGGAGTATAAACTTTACCATTTTGCTTGGGCATCGCCTATAATGTGTGTAGCATGGAAGATATCGAGATCTCTCGGTTGTTATGTTGACAATGAAAGTATACCGCTCAAAATATTATTCATCTCTATTTCAAAATTGAGCTCTGGCACCTCTACAAATCCCTGCTTCCCTCTGCGAAGGGCCTATCTATTTACTTTTATGTTGAGTCATCATCCTCTTATTAAAAGCACCAGTTGGAGAGCACCACTTTCATTTGCATGTATTACTATTAGTTTACATTGAGTATGACTTGACTGGATCTCTTTTACCATGAATTACAATTTCCAGTCAGCCCTTAATCTTCAGGGGTGCTCTGCATTTATGTTTTGCGGTCTCAGAAAGGGCTAGCGGGATACCATCTTGTTATACCATATTATGATTGTTTTGAGTAAGTATTGTCATCCGAGATTTATTATTATTGCTCGCTAGTTGATTATGCCTTTGATATGAGTAAACATGAGATCTAAATGTTATTGTGAATATGGTTAGTTCATAATCTTTATTGGAAACTTGAATGCTGGCTTTCCAAACTTACAACAACAAGAGCAAACAGAGTTTGTAAAAGTTTTTCTTTATCACTTTCAGTTTGTCAATTGAATTGCTTGAGGACAAGCAAAGGTTTAAGCTTGGTGGAGTTGATACGTCTCCATCATATCTACTTTTCCAAACACTTTTGCCCTTTGCCCTTGTTTTGGACTCTAACTTGCATGATTTGAATGGAACTAACCCGGACTGACGCTGTTTTCAGCAGAATTGCCATAGTGTTATTTTTGTGTAGAAATAAAAGTTCTTGGAATGACCTGAAAATCAACGGAGATTATTTTTGGAATATATAAAAAATATTGGCGAAAGAATTAACGTTAGGGGGCCCATACCCTGTCCATGAGGGTGGGGGCGCGCCGTGGGCCCCCTGATGATCCACCAACGTCCATCCTGACTCCATATATTCACGTTCGGGGAGAAAAAAATCAGAGAGAATGATTCATCACGTTTTACGATATGGAGCTGCCGCCAAGCCCTAATATCTCTTGGGAGGGCTGATCTGGAGTCCATTCGGGGCTCCGGAGAGGGGAATCCGTCGCCATCGTCATCATCAACCTTCCTCCATCACTAATTTCATGATGCTCACCGCCGTGCATGAGTAATTCCATCATAGGCTTTCTCGATGGTGATGGGTTGGATGAGATTTATCATGTAATCGAGTTAGTTTTGTTAGGGTTTGATCCCTAGTATCCATTATGTTTTGAGATTGATGTTGCTATGACTTTGCTATGCTTAATGCTTGTCACTAGGGCCCGAGTGCCATGATTTCATATCTGAACCTATTATGTTTTCATGAATATATGTGAAGTCTATAGTCACCTATTATGTGTTATGATCCGTTAACCCCGAAGTGACAATAATCGGGATACTTACCGGTGATGACCGTAGTTTGAGGAGTTCATGTATTCACTATGTGTTAATGCTTTGGTCCGGTACTCTATTAAAAGGAGGCCTTAATATCCCTTAGTTTCCAATAGGACCCCGCTGCCACGGGAGGGAAGGACAAAAGATGGCATGCAAGTTCTTTTCCATAAGCACTTATGACTATATTCGGAATACATGCCTACATTACATTGATGAACTGGAGCTAGTTTTGTGTCACCCTATGTTATAACTATTGCATGAGGAATCGCATCCGACATAATTATCCATCGCTGATCCATTGCCCACGAGCTTTTCATATATTGTTCTTCGCTTATTCACTTTTCCGTTGTTACTCTTACAATCACTATAAAACCAAAAATATTACTTTTGCCACCGTTACCACTACTATCATATTACTTTGCTACTAAATACCTTGCTGCAGATATTAAGTTTCCATGTGTGGTTGAATTTACAACTCAACTCCTAGTACTTGAGAATATTCTTTGGCTCCCCTTGTGTTGAATGAATAAATTTGCGTTGAATACTCTACCCTCGAAAACTGTTGCGATCCCCTATACTTGTGGGTTATCAGAGCCCCAATGCTGCGGGAAGGGTCGCCGAATGTAACATCGAGCTGCAAGCATTTGACCTGGAGTTCATTACAACCAGGGTCATCAAGGGGGCTACACTCGCCGACTTTGTGGCAGAATGGAAACTTTAAGCACATAGGGAGGAAACTTGATATTATTGCAACTTTAAGCACATAGGGAGAAAACTTGATATTATTGCAATTCCTACAAGTATATATTCCTCCCTCATAATAATTTTCAGTAGCATCATGAATGAATTCAACAATATAACCGACACCTTAAGAATTCTTTTCATGATCTACAAGCATAGTAATTTTATTACTATCCACACAAGCAAAATTCTTCTCATGAATAATAGTGGGAGCAAACTGAACAAAATAATTATCATGTGAGGCATAATCCAATTGAAAACTAAAATCATGATGACAAGTTTCATGGATATCATTATTCTTTATAGCATACAAGTCATCACAATAATCATCATAAATAGCAACTTTGTTCTCATAATCAATTGGAACCTCTTCCGGAATAGTGGATTCATCACAAAATAAAGTCATGACCTCTGCAAATCCACTTTCATCAATATAATCATCATAAATAGGAGACATGCTTTCATCATAATAAATAGTGGGAGAATAATGATACGGAGGCGCCGCGAAGCCCTAATCTCTCTCGGGAGGGCTGATCTGGAGTCCGTTCGGGGCTCCAGAGAGGGGAATCCACACCATCGTCATCATCAACCTTCCTCCATCACTAATTTCATGATGCTCACCGCCGTGCGTGAGTAATTCCATCGTAGGCTTGGTCGACGGTGATGGGTTGGATGAGATTTATCATGTAATCGAGTTAGTTTTGTTAGGGTTTGATCCCTAGTATCCATTATGTTCTGAGATTGATGTTGCTATGACTTTGCTATGCTTAATGCTTGTCACTAGGGCCCGAGTGCCATGATTTCATATCTGAACCTATTATGTTTTCATGAATATATGTGAAGTCTATAGTCACCTATTATGTGTTATGATCCGTTAACCCCGAAGTGACAATAATCGGGACACTTACCGGTGATGACCGTAGTTTGAGGAGTTCATGTATTCACTATGTGTTAATGCTTTGGTCCGGTACTCTATTAAAAGGAGGCCTTAATATCCCTTAGTTTCCAATAGGACCCCGCTGCCACGGGAGGGAAGGACAAAAGATGGCATGCAAGTTCTTTTCCATAAGCACTTATGACTATATTCGGAATACATGCCTACATTACATTGATGAACTGGAGCTAGTTCTGTGTCACCCTATGTTATAACTATTGCATGAGGAATCGCATCCGACATAATTATCCATCGCTGATCCATTGCCCATGAGCTTTTCATATATTGTTCTTCGCTTATTCACTTTCCCGTTGTTACTCTTACAATCACTATAAAACCAAAAATATTACTTTTGCCACTGTTACCACTACTATCATATTACTTTGCTACTAAATACCTTGCTGCAGATATTAAGTTTCCATGTGTGGTTGAATTTACAACTCAACTCCTAGTACTTGAGAATATTCTTTGGCTCCCCTTGTGTTGAATGAATAAATTTGCGTTGAATACTCTACCCTCGAAAACTGTTGCGATCCCCTATACTTGTGGGTTATCAGAGCCCCAATGCTGCGGGAAGGGTCGCCGAATGTAACATCGAGCTGCAAGCATTTGACCTGGAGTTCATTACAACCAGGGTCATCAAGGGGGCTACACTCGCCGACTTTGTGGCAGAATGGAAACTTTAAGCACATAGGGAGGAAACTTGATATTATTGCAACTTTAAGCACATAGGGAGAAAACTTGATATTATTGCAATTCCTACAAGTATATATTCCTCCCTCATAATAATTTTCAGTAGCATCATGAATGAATTCAACAATATAACCGACACCTTAAGAATTCTTTTCATGATCTACAAGCATAGTAATTTTATTACTATCCAGACAAGCAAAATTCTTCTCATGAATAATAGTGGGAGCAAACTGAACAAAATAATTATCATGTGAGGCATAATCCAATTGAAAACTAAAATCATGATGACAAGTTTCATGGATATCATTATTCTTTATAGCATACAAGTCATCACAATAATCATCATAAATAGCAACTTTGTTCTCATAATCAATTGGAACCTCTTCCGGAATAGTGGATTCATCACAAAATAAAGTCATGACCTCTCCAAATCCACTTTCATCAATATAATCATCATAAATAGGAGACATGCTTTCATCATAATAAATAGTGGGAGAATAATGATACGGAGGCGCCGCCAAGCCCTAATCTCTCTCGGGAGGGCTGATCTGGAGTCCGTTCGGGGCTCCGGAGAGGGGAATCCACACCATCGTCATCATCAACCTTCCTCCATCACTAATTTCATGATGCTCACCGCCGTGCGTGAGTAATTCCATCGTAGGCTTGGTCGACGGTGATGGGTTGGATGAGATTTATCATGTAATCGAGTTAGTTTTGTTAGGGTTTGATCCCTAGTATCCATTATGTTCTGAGATTGATGTTGCTATGACTTTGCTATGCTTAATGCTTGTCACTAGGGCCCGAGTGCCATGATTTCATATCTGAACCTATTATGTTTTCATGAATATATGTGAAGTCTATAGTCACCTATTATGTGTTATGATCCGTTAACCCCGAAGTGACAATAATCGGGATACTTACCGGTGATGGCCGTAGTTTGAGGAGTTCATGTATTCACTATGTGTTAATGCTTTGGTCCGGTACTCTATTAAAAGGAGGCCTTAATATCCCTTAGTTTCCAATAGGACCCCGCTGCCACGGGAGGGAAGGACAACAGATGGCATGCTAGTTCTTTTCCATAAGCACTTATGACTATATTCGGAATACATGCCTACATTACATTGATGAACTGGAGCTAGTTCTGTGTCACCCTATGTTATAACTATTGCATGAGGAATCGCATCCGACATAATTATCCATCGCTGATCCATTGCCCACGAGCTTTTCATATATTGTTCTTCGCTTATTCACTTTTCCGTTGTTACTCTTACAATCACTATAAAACCAAAAATATTACTTTTGCCACCGTTACCACTACTATCATATTACTTTGCTACTAAATACCTTGCTGCAGATATTAAGTTTCCATGTGTGGTTGAATTTACAACTCAACTCCTAGTACTTGAGAATATTCTTTGGCTCCCCTTGTGTCGAATGAATAAATTTGCGTTGAATACTCTACCCTCGAAAACTGTTGCGATCCCCCATACTTGTGGGTTATCAGAGCCCCAATGCTGCGGGAAGGGTCGCCGAATGTAACATCGAGCTGCAAGCATTTGACTTGGAGTTCATTACAACCAGGGTCATCAAGGGGGCTACACTCGCCGACTTTGTGGCAGAATGGAAACTTTAAGCACATAGGGAGGAAACTTGATATTATTGCAACTTTAAGCACATAGGGAGGAAACTTGATATTATTGCAATTCCTACAAGTATATATTCCTCCCTCATAATAATTTTCAGTAGCATCATGAATGAATTCAACAATATAACCGGCACCTAAAGAATTCTTTTCATGATCTACAAGCATAGTAATTTTATTACTATCCACACAAGCAATATTCTTCTCATGAATAATAGTGGGAGCAAACTGAACAAAATAATTATCATGTGAGGCATAATCCAATTGAAAACTAAAATCATGATGACAAGTTTCATGGATATCATTATTCTTTATAGCATACAAGTCATCACAATAATCATCGTAGATAGCAACTTTGTTCTCATAATCAATTGGAACCTCTTCTGGAATAGTGGATTCATCACAAAATAAAGTCATGACCTCTCCAAATCCACTTTCATCAATATAATCATCATAAATAGGAGGCATGCTTTCATCATAATAAATAGTGGGAGAATAATGATACGGAGCCGCCGCCAAGCCCTAATCTCTCTCGGGAGGGCTGATCTAGAGTCCGTTCGGGGCTCCGGAGAGGGGAATCCGTCGCCATCGTCATCATCAACCTTCCTCCATCACTAATTTCATGATGCTCACCGCCGTGCGTGAGTAATTCCATCGTAGGCTTGCTCGACGATGATGGGTTGGATGAGATTTATCATGTAATCGAGTTAGTTTTGTTAGGGTTTGATCCCTAGTATCCATTATGTTCTGAGATTGATGTTGCTATGACTTTGCTATGCATAATGCTTGTCACTAGGGCCCGAGTGCCATGATTTCATAACTGAACCTATTATGTTTTCATGAATATATGTGAGTTCTTGATCCTATCTTGCAAGTCTATAGTCACCTATTATGTGTTATGGTTCGTTAACCCCGAAGTGACAATAATCGGGATACTTACCGGTGATGACCGTAGTTTGAGGAGTTCATGTATTCACTATGTGTTAATGCTTTGGTCCGGTACTCTATTAAAAGGAGGCCTTAATATCCCTTAGTTTCCAATAGGACCCCGCTGCCACAGGAGGGAAGGACAAAAGATGTCATGCAAGTTCTTTTCCATAAGCACTTATGACTATATTCGGAATACATGCCTACATTACATTGATGAAGTGGAGCTAGTTCTGTGTCACCCTATGTTATAACTATTGCATGAGGAATCGCATCCGACATAATTATCCATCGCTGATCCATTGCCCACGAGCTTTTCATATATTGTTCTTCGCTTATTCACTTTTCCGTTGTTACTGTTACAATCACTATAAAACCAAAAATATTACTTTTGCCACTGTTACCACTACTATCATATTACTTTGCTACTAAATACCTTGCTGCAGATATTAAGTTTCCATGTGTGGTTGAATTTACAACTCAACTGCTAGTATTTGAGAATATTCTTTGGCTCCCCTTGTGTCGAATGAATAAATTTGCGTTGAATACTCTACCCTCGAAAACTGTTGCGATCCCCTATACTTGTGGGTTATGAGAGCCCCAATGCTGCGGGAAGGGTCGCCGAATGTAACATCGAGCTGCAACCATTTGACTTAGAGTTCATTACAACCAGGGTCATCAAGGGGGCTACACTCGCCGACTTTGTGGCAGAATGGAAACTTTAAGCACATAGGGAGGAAACTTGATATTATTGCAACTTTAAGCACATAGGGAGGAAACTTGATATTATTGCAATTCCTACAAGTATATATTCCTCCCTCATAATAATTTTCAGTAGCATCATGAAAGAATTCAACAATATAACCGGCACCTAAAGATTTCTTTTCATGATCTACAAGCATAGTAATTTTATTACTATCCACACAAGCAAAATTCTTCTCATGAATAATAGTGGGAGCAAACTGAACAAAATAATTATCATGTGAGGCATAATCCAATTGAAAACTAAAATCATGATGACAAGTTTCATGGATATCATTATTCTTTATAGCATACAAGTCATCACAATAATCATCGTAAATAGCAACTTTGTTCTCATAATCAATTGGAACCTCTTCCGGAATAGTGGATTCATCACAAAATAAAGTCATGACCTCTCCAAATCCACTTTCATCAATATAATCATCATAAATAGGAGGCATGCTTTCATCATAATAAATAGTGGGAGAATAATGATACGGAGCCGCCGCCCCGCCCTAATCTCTCTCAGGAGGGCTGATCTGGAGTCCGTTCGGGGCTCCGGAGAGGGGAATCCGTCGCCATCGTCATCATCAACCTTCCTCCATCACTAATTTCATGATGCTCACCACTGTGCGTGAGTAATTCCATCGTAGGCTTGCTCGACGGTGATGGGTTGGAAGAGATTTATCATGTAATTGAGTTAGTTTTGTTAGGGTTTGATCCCTAGTATCCATTATGTTCTGAGATTGATGTTGCTATGACTTTGCTATGCTTAATGCTTGTCACTAGGGCCCGAGTGCCATGATTTCATATCTGAACCTATTATGTTTTCATGAATATATGTGAAGTCTATAGTCACCTATTATGTGTTATGATCCGTTAACCCCGAAGTGACAATAATCGGGATACTTACCGGTGATGACTGTAGTTTGAGGAGTTCATGTATTCACTATGTGTTAATGCTTTGGTCTGGTACTCTATTAAAAGGAGGCCTTAATATCCCTTAGTTTCCAATAGGACCCCGCTGCCACGGGACGGAAGGACAAAAGATGTCATGCAAGTTCTTTTCCATAAGCACTTATGACTATATTCAGAATACATGCCTACATTACATTGATGAACTGGAGCTAGTTCTGTGTCACCCTATGTTATAACTATTGCATGAGGAATCGCATCCGACATAATTATCCATCGCTGATCCATTGCCCACGAGCTTTTCATATATTGTTCTTCGCTTATTCACTTTTCCGTTGTTACTGTTACAATCACTATAAAACCAAAAATATTACTTTTGCCACCATTACCACTACTATCATATTACTTTGCTACTAAATACCTTGCTGCAGATATTAAGTTTCCATGTGTATTTGAATTTACAACTCGACTGCTAGTACTTGAGAATATTCTTTGGCTCCCCTTGTGTCGAATGAATAAATTTGCGTTGAATACTCTACCCTCGAAAACTGTTGCGATCCCCTATACTTGTGGGTTATCAGAGCCCCAATGCTGCGGGAAGGGTCGCCGAATGTAACATCGAGCTGCAAGCATTTGACCTGGAGTTCATTACAACCAGGGTCATCAAGGGGGCTACACTCGCCGACTTTGTGGCAGAATGGAAACTTTAAGCACATAAGGAGGGAACTTGATATTATTGCAACTTTAAGCACATAGGGAGGAAACTTGATATTATTGCAATTCCTACAAGTATATATTCCTCCCTCATAATAATTTTCAGTAGCATCATGAATGAATTCAAAAATATAACTGGCACCTAAAGAATTCTTTTCATGATCTACAAGCATAGTAATTTTATTACTATCCACACAAGCAAAATTCTTCTCATGAATAATAGTGGGAGCAAACTGAACAAAATAATTATCATGTGAGGCATAATCCAATTGAAAACTAAAATCATGATGACAAGTTTCATGGATATCATTATTCTTTATAGCATACAAGTCATCACAATAATCATCATAGATAGCAACTTTGTTCTCATAATTAATTGGAACCTCTTCCGGAATAGTGGATTCATCACAAAATAAAGTCATGACCTCTCCAAATCCACTTTCATCAATATAATCATCATAAATAGGAGGCATGCTTTCATCATAATAAATAGTGGGAGAATAATGATACGGAGCCGCCGCCAAGCCCTAATCTCTCTCGGAAGGGCTGATCTGGAGTCCGTTCGGGGCTCCGGAGAGGGGAATCCGTCGCCATCGTCATCATCAACCTTCCTCCATCACTAATTTCATGATGCTCACTGCCGTGCGTGAGTAATTCCATCATAGGCTTGCTCGACGGTGATTGGTTGGATGAGATTTATCATGGAATCGAGTTAGTTTTGTTAGGGTTTGATCCCTAGTATCCATTATGTTCTGAGATTGATGTTGCTATGACTTTGCTATGCTTAATGCTTGTCACTAGGGCCCGAGTGCCATGATTTCATATCTGAACCTATTATGTTTTCATGAATATATGTGAGTTCTTGATCCTATCTTGCAAGTCTATAGTCACCTATTATGTGTTATGATCCGTTAACCCTGAAGTGACAATAATCGGGATACTTACCGGTGATGACCGTAGTTTGAGGAGTTCATGTATTCACTATGTGTTAATGCTTTGGTCCGGTACTCTATTAAAAGGAGGCCTTAATATCCCTTAGTTTCCAATAGGACCCTGCTGCCACGGGAGGGAAGGACAAAAGATGTCATGCAAGTTCTTTTCCATAAGCACTTATGACTATATTCGGAATACATGCCTACATTACATTGATGAACTGGAGCTAGTTCTGTGTCACCCTATGTTATAACTATTGCATGAGGAATCGCATCCGGCATAATTATCCATCGTTGATCCATTGCCCACGAGCTTTTCATATATTGTTCTTCGCTTATTCACTTTTCCGTTGTTACTGTTACAATCACTATAAAACCAAACATATTACTTTTGCCATCGTTACCACTACTATCATATTACTTTGCTACTAAATACCTTGCTGCAGATATTAAGTTTCCATGTGTGGTTGAATTTACAACACAACTGCTAATACTTGAGAATATTCTTTGGCTCCCCTTGTGTCGAATGAATAAATTTGCGTTGAATACTCTATCCTCGAAAACTGTTGCGATCCCCTATACTTGTGGGTTATCAGAGCCCCAATGCTGCGGGAAGGGTCGCCGAATGTAACATCGAGCTGCAAGCATTTTGTCGGGGAAACTGATCCACGAACACCTATGGGGCCGGCGGACCGGGCCCCTTTCGGTTTGGCGGGGGGCGGAGATCGCACGAAGAGCAGATCAAGGCGAAGCACGCGAGCAGTTTACCCAGCTCCGGAGCTCTCCAGAGAGATAACACTCCTACTGCTGCTTGTCTGGTTGTATTATGTTGTGTTCTTGCTCTAGAGAGAGCGTAGTGTTTTTCTGGGTCACGAATGAGTCGAACCGAACCGAACCCAACCCAACCTCTGAACCGAACCCCACCGAACCTCCTCTACGTTGCGCATGGGCCTCCTTTTATACGCTAAAGGGGTCACCGACAGGTGGCAACGCAGAGAAGGGTACAAATGTAAAAAAATGAGGTGGTTGGTACAGCTACTTGCACAGTGCACCCTACCTAACTCTGACGGCAGGGGACAAGGGCATTAAGTGCCCGTCTGAGTCGCCCAAACAGTGCAGAAAAGGACCGTTAGGGGCGCCACCGTTCGCCACGATGGCGATCTTGTCAGCTTCGCATGCCACTGCGCACCGCTGGCTGCACAGCCTCCCGCCACGCGCGCCTGGAGAGGCCCCCAGGGCGACATGTTGGTGGATGCGCTGGAGCGTGGGCACAGAGTGGCCGCCTGCCGCGGCAAGCGCCTTGCCGCTGCTGTTATCTTGTCGGGTCCGGAAGCTTGTCGCTCTCTGGGCCTCGAGGTACCTTGGTTGGTCTTCCCGGCAAGCTCCTCTTGCCGGGGCCTTGTTGCCTTGCCGGAGCGCGAGGCGCGTCGCGGCAAGTTCCTTGGAGTGCCTTGGCTGGCCTTCCCGGCAAGCTCCTCTTGCCGGGGCCTTGTCTCCTGAGCTTAAATACTTTGTTCTTGAATGGCTCCAAGGGAACCACGGAGGATCTTGGCATTCTCCCGGCAAGCCTTGCCGCGGGGTGCTGCAACTGCCCGTGCACAAGTTCGGGGTACTAGGGTACCCCTATTCTAGTACACCGACAGGAGCCCCAAGGCCTGGCCCAAACACGGTGCCGAGCGCTGTTGGGCCAGGCCCAAGACAGGGCACGGGCACACGCGGATTGGGCCACACTGAATCTCTCTCCGTATCCACCGCGCTCTCCCCTAATGGCAGGCGTTGAATGCGGCGTCGTGGGAGAGATCGTGGGTGGTTCTTTATTCGGAAGGGCGAAACGTCCGCCCCGTCCCTCTTTATAAGCAGAGGAAATAGGGGCAGTTCGTTCCCCCTCGCTGGTTGCTACTACTCCATCTTCACGAACCTCCGCCCCCCCCCCTTCTTCTCGAAGCCGAGGGAGTAGCGCTCCGCCCCCCATTGCCACCAGCATCACCAACGCCGTTGACCTCCCCCACCACCTCCGCCATGGCTCCGAAAGCCGACAAGGGAAAGGGCGTGAAGTCGGCCGAGGCGCAGCGGCTCGCGGCGCTGCGGAAGGAGCGGGCGATCTTCTCCCCCCAGCTCGGCATGCAGGAGCTGAGGGAATACTTCTACCTCTTTTGGGCGACGGAGACGTGGGTGCATCCGCGCACGAGGGTACTCCCGGCCGCTGCTTCGGAGCTGGCTCCAAACGGGTACCCGTTCTTCGCGCTGTTCTTCTATTGCGGGCTCTGCCCGCCCTTCTCGGAGTTCTTCTGCGATATCATGAACACCTACGGCTTCCGCCTCCTTGACTTCACCCCTAACGCCGTTCTGACCATGGCAGTTTTCGCACATTTGTGCGAAAACTTTGTCGGAGTCCACCCCAATGTTGCCCTTTTCCGCCACTTCTTCATACCTCGGGTAGAGAGAGGAGAGCCGCTTGCCAGAGGGATCGCCTGGATCTCGAGAGTCGGCAAGAAGGAGGCGTACTTGGAGGGTGAGCTCCGCAGCAAGTGGGATGAGTGGAGAGCGGAGTGGTGCTGGATCGTCAAGGAGAATCCGCAGCCCTTCACCGCCGTGCGCCAAGCTCCAATAGTGCGCGGCAATGACTGGAGCAACGTGGCCCCGGAAGACGAGATGCTGAAGATCGCCATTACTAGGATCCTTCGCCTCAGGCTTGCCGGGCTCACTGTAGGCGCTGTAGGCACAGATTTCCTCCGCCGCCGCATCGCCCCCCTGCAGGAGAGGGGGAGGCCCGCCTGGGAATTCAAGAACTCGGCGGACATCATGAGGCTGCGGTCGGGCCTCAACTACAACTTCACCATCTTGGAGCTGGACGCAATGCTCCTGGAGTTGTTCAAACGCGACCCCCAGCACCCATTCACGCTGCCGAGGGGCGTCGTTCCATTGTGCAACAATTCCTCGCTTGATCGGATCCGCGCCATGATGCCGTTGTGCGATTCACACAGAATCGTTCCAACTTGGCAAGAGCCTGCGGATGACGTCGTGCAAGCGTTCTTCGACAACTTGGAAGAAGTGCCGGTCCACGCTGATGAGCAGAAGAGCCTCACCCGTGACACCACCGACGAGGAGCTGCAGCGCATCGCCACTAGGGCGGAAGAGGTTGCGGCCGCAGCTGTCGCGGGCGTGTTCGGGTTCACTGTGGAGGAGGCGGAGGCGGCAGAAGCGGCAAACCTTGCCGAGCGCGCGGAGTTCATTGGCGAGGAAGAGCCTGCCGGTTCTGAAGCCGAGCCAAGTGAGGCCGGCGAGGAAGAGCCCGAGCTTTCAGAAAGCTTGCCGCAGGCGGAGCCCCCGGCCCTGCCAAGAAGGCGCCTTCGCAGGGCCGGGGACGCAGCGGGGCGGCAGCCGGGTCAACAGCCGCCGAGCCGTGCGATGCGCTCTACCGCGACAAGCAATGTTGCCGCGGGAGCGCCTCACGCAGCAGCGGCAACTGGAGCGGGATCTTCCCGTGCCACCGCCACTGCCCCCGCCAAGCGGGCAAGGGATCCTACTCCTCCGCCTCGCCACACCGGAGGAGGGCCGGACTTCGATCTTTCCGCGCTCAGCTCCGACGAGGAGGAAGAAGAGTAAGCTTCTTTGGTGCTCTTGTAGTTCTTCAATCTTGCTGTTTATATCTTGTATCTGACTTGCTTCAATCTGGACTCCTTTCTTTGCAGGACGCTGGCCCAGAGAGCGGCGAAGAGGGCCAAGGCCGCGGTGATTGTCATCGAAGATGACCCCACCGTGTCAGCAGGGGGTGGGTCTGAGACCACCTTGACGGACCCGGCAATCACTCCTCAAAGCAGCCCCCAGCGTAAGTTCATAGTTAGCTTTCTGCTGTCGGGCGCGCATGAGTGCTTTTTTCCTTTGTTGATATCTTGCTTGTTGACTTGTCTAGGAGCAGAGCAGCCACATCAGGAGCGCCCGGAAGCTGGTCCCGAAGTGCCATCTGCTTCAACTACGCCACCAAGGGAGGGGTTCCCGGTAAGGGAGCGCTCTCCGGCAAGGGAGAACTCTCCGGCAAGGGGCAGCACCGTCGATCCTGCGGCGGCCGAGACCGCAACTGCAGATCTTGGCACAGGTAATCCACTTGTCAAAAACTTTCCCTTGGGTTCTTCTTCTTCTAATTTTCTTCGCTTGGATTTTTGATTGATTTTTCTCCCTTCTTCCTTCTTCAGACCCATCTGCGGCTGAGCCAATGGAGACAGAGGGCGCCGGCGAGGAATGGGCTGGTGGTGATGAGACCGCCGACGAGGAGGCCGCCAAGGCTGCCGCCGCAGAGGGCGACGAGGGGTCGGGCGATCGCACTGACGACCCTGAGGCCGCAGGAGCGCCAGGCGCTGCGCCGACCGCCGATCCCTCTGCCACTGCTGCGGAGCCGGGCTCCGAGGAGCCCCAGCCCGGCGCCTACTTGAAGGCCGGCGACGATATCTTCATCAAGCTACCCTGGGCGTCGAGCTCCAGGGCGCCGGTTGAGGGGGAAACTTTTGATGAGGAGGTGCTCGCCTCCGCCGGACTGTCGTTGGTCGACGCGCCCGGCTACAGCAGTGGCGAGCCTGAGGAGGAGCAGCTACTGCGGAAGCTGCTGTCACTCTATCGCGCCCGGCAAGCCAAGCTGGCTTCCCGGGAAGCGCTTGTCGCAAAGGCGGGAGTTGACATGGAGAAGCGCGCGGAGGAGCTCCGGGGCCACAATCAAGAAGCACTCCGGTCCCTGGCACAGGAGCGCGAGCGACTCGACGAGGAGCGCACGGCCTTCCTTCTCGAGAAGGCCGAAGCTGAGGAGGAACAAAGGCTGGCCGCCGAGAAGCAATCTGCGCGAGAAGGTGAATTGGTGCAGCGGAAGGCCAACCTCGACAGCTACAAGGAGGAGCTTGCCGAGCGCGAGCAAGCACATGGCGGGGCGCTCAAGGAAGCAAAAGACGCTGCCGCGATCGCAGAGGCCGCCAAGAAAGAGCTGGAGGAGAAAGTGGCGCAGCTGGAGGCCAACATTGGGAAGAGCGGCGAGGAGCTTGTCGCGCTCAAGCGTGAGCGTGAGAAGGATGCTGCCGCCCACGGTGAGCTGCAAGGTCTTCTCGCTGAGAGGGGCAAGGAGCTCAGCGCCGCCAAGGATTCCAATGCGGACCTGGAGTTGAAGCTGGCCACGCTGATGCAGACGCTGGAGGCCGCCAAGGAGCGGGAGAAGACCTTGTCGGAGAAGGTCAAAGCTGACAAGGCGCTGCTGGAGAGCATCACAGTTACCCAGAACTCGTTCAGAGACACTGTGGAGCACTGGACCGAGGGTCTGGTGAATATTGCCGCGGTCATCAACGAGGAGCTGGCGCAGCTGGGGATGGAGGACTTTGGGTATCCCTCCGACGAGAATCTCCAACCCAGCGCCAAGCTTAGCCTGCTCTTCAAGGGCGTGGCGACGGCACTCCAGCGGCTCCGGGAGAGGATCCCAAAGCAGCTGGCCGACGAGTCGCGCAAAATCTGCGCCGGGGTTCTCCAGAAGGTGCTGATGAAGGTGGCCTTCCGCAATCCAGGCCTCAGCTTCACCAATGTCCTCAAGTCCTTGCCGCCTGACGCCGATCTGGATGCGCTCAAGGCCCTTGTCGCACCCATTGTGGACAAGGTGAGCGAGATCAAGAGGGTTGAGGGCGGACGCGTAGACTAGGCCGCCCATTTCTTCTTTTCCCTTGTTGCTGCTAATCATGTTATGAAAACAGTCCGTTAGAGCTGCGACAAGTTATCTTGTAATATAACTTTATTTCTGTTATCAATTGCAATGTTATTTCCTCTACTAGATTCCTTCCTTTGTATGTTTTTACCCTACGCTTCTAGGGAACTTGTCGGCGCAGGCGCCCGAGCCGCGAGCGCTGAGTCCATAACTTCAGCAGCTTGCTGGCGGCGCTGCTTCCGACAAGAAACCTTGTCGCGACTAGATGCAGCACACTTAAGTTGTTGAGCAGACTCGAAACAAAGTAAGGGCGCAACTAGCCACGAGTTGGTTCCTCCGTGCACAGGTTTTCCATACAAAGCAGGGTCGTTCGAGGAAGATAACTCAAAAAAATTAAAAATTGATTGCTCAAACTTTGGCAACTTAGCTTTTCTGTCGTTTGCTTCCCGGCAAGGCAAAACTCTGCTTGAATGATGCCTGGTCCATACCACAATCTTCTCCTTCCCCCCCGGCAAACATGTGTGCGAGGGAACCTTCTTTTCCTTTGTTGAAAAAGAAGAAAGAAGAGAAAATAATGATATGGAGCCCTTCGGCTCGTTATTGCTTACCGGATGTAGGTGCTGCACAAAGTGTCAGATAACGCATGCAAGAAAGAAACTAATGCATGAAATGGACAAGTTGTGTGGCGCACATGGGGTTCTATTTATGCACGGGATCTGCGCCCGGCTTTGTACAAAGGATTACATGCAACAGCGGCAAGACTTGTACAAAAGGTGGTTGCCGGAACGGGGTTCCGGCAACCGCGCCCTACGGGAAAAACTTACGAAGATGTTCTATGTTCTAGGAGTTGCTCACCGGAATGCCATCTTCGGTCTCAAGGCGGACAGCGCCGGGCCTTGTGACTCGTTTCACCCGATAAGGGCCTTCCCACTTCGGCGTCAACTTGTTGGAATTCTTGGCGGACTGAACACGCCGAAGAACAAGGTCGCCTTACTCGAAGCTTCTGGCCTTAACTTTGCGGCTATGGTAGCGGCGCAAAGCTTGCTGGTATCGAGCAGCTCGTACAGCAGCCTGAAGACGATCTTCCTCAAGGAGCAGCGCGTCGTGTTGTCGCAGCTGTTCTTGCTCAAGCTCATCATAAGCGAGCACTCGAGGCGATCTGTATACGAGTTCCGTGGGGAGAACTGCCTCTGCTCCATAGACTAGAGCGAAAGGTGTCTGGCCAGTGGCTCGATTTGGTATCGTTCTGATCGACCAAAGAACCACCGGCAGCTCCTCGATCCAGTTTCTTCCGCACTTGCGCAGCCTGTCGAAAGTTCTGGTCTTGAGCCCGCGCAGCACTTCAGCATTTTCCCTCTCTGCTTGACCGTTGCTTCTCGGATGAGCAACAGAAGCGAAGCAGACCTTGGCGCCAAGGTCTTGGACGTACTGCATGAAGGTGCGGCTCGTGAATTGCGTGCCATTGTCGGTGATGATCCTGTTAGGGATCCCGAAACGGCAAACAATTGACCTGAAGAACTTGACTGCTGACTGTGCTGTCACCTTCCTCACTGGCTGCACTTCCGGCCACTTTGTGAACTTGTCGATTGCGATGTACAAGTACTCAAAGCCCCCGACAGCTCGGGGGAAAGGGCCGAGGATATCGAGCCCCCAGACCGAAAATGGCCAGGATAAAGGGATCGTCTGGAGAGCTTGAGCTGGCTGGTGTATCTGTTTGGAGTGGAACTGGCACGCTTCACACTTGGTTACTTGTGCAGTTGCATCCTGGAGGGCTGTCGGCCAAAAGAAACCTTGCCGGAAAGCTTTGCCGGCAAGTGCTCTCGCGCCAATGTGGTGGCCACATATGCCTCCATGTATCTCTGCCAACAGCTTTTGTCCATCTTCCCGGCAAATACACTTCAATTTCACACCGTTGAGTCTTCTTCTGTACAGTATGCTATCGACAAACTGGTACATACTTGACTGCCGGGCTACTTTTTCCGCTTCTTCTTGCCCTTCGGAAAGTTCTCCTGTCTGAAGGAAATGGACAATCTGCTGTGCCCATGCTGGAGCTTGTGGCTCGACAACAAGGACTAAAGGCACATCTACTGCTGCGGGAACATCCGCTTCCACGGCAAGGACTTGCGGCCCTGCCGGAGCTTGATGTTCCCCGGCAAGCTTGCCGGAGCAAAACTTGTCGGGAGCATCTGCTTCAACGGAACAAACCATAAGGCTTGCCGGAGCAGACTGCCCCTCAGCAACCTTGGTGTTGATCTTGGGGACTTTCTTGGCGGCGGCTTCGGGGAGCTCTGCCAGAAAGTAGTCACCAGAAATCAACTTCCTCTTCTTGCTTTGTCCAGTTGATGGTGTTACGGATGGTTGAGTCAAGTTGAGCACAAAGATCCCTTGTTCCACAGGTAACTTTAGTGCGGCGCACTTTGACAGGCCATCAGCAATGTCATTCTGAGCTCTTGGGATATGCTCCATCTGTAGGCCGTCAAAGTGCTCTTCTAGCTTCCTCACTTCATCAACATATGCTTCCATCAATGGACTCTAGTAGTTCTTGTTCACTTGGCGGACGACAAGCTGTGAGTCACCCCTGACAATGAGCTTCTTGATCCCAAGGTCTGCTACAATTCTGAGACCGGCAAGCAATCCTTCATACTCTGCAGTATTGTTGGTTGCTTGCTCCTTGGGAAAGTGCATCTGGACTACGTACTTGAGGTGCTCTCCGGTGGGCGCGACAAGCAGCACGCCCGCACCGGCGCCTTGCAGCAAGAAAGCACCATCAAAGTACATCAGCCACTCTTTGCTTGCCTCTTTGACGGGGATGCTCGTCTCTGGAATTTCTTCATCTGGGGTTGGCGTCCATTCTGCTATGAACTCTGCCAATGCTCTGCTTTGGATAGTTGAAGTGCTCTCAAACTTGAGGCCAAAGCTTGACAGTTCCGGTGCCCACTCGACAATCCTGCCTGTCGCTTCTGGATTTTGCAGTATCCTCTTCAGCGGAAAGCGGGTGACGACTGTGATCTCATGTGCTTGGAAGTAATGGCGCAGCTTTCTCGAGGCCATGAGGAGGCCGAAAAGCAACTTCTGCACACCAGAGTACCTTGATCTAGCCCCCTGCAGAAGGGAACTGACAAAGACGCTGCACCATTCTCTTCTGCATCTTATCATGCTCCTGCGCAGATCCATCTCTGTCGGGACCAGAGCTTGTCGGCGAAGCCCCCTGCTTGTCGCTGGATGCATCTTCCGTGGTTGCTGGCTCATCATCTGCCTCCCTCTCCGCCACTAACGCAGCACTAACCACTTGATTGGTTGCCGCTATATACAGCAGCAACTTCTCTTGCGGCTTAGGTGCAACAAGTATTGGAGTGGAGGACATGTATCTCTTCAAGTCCTGCAGCGCAGCCTCCGCCTCTGGAGTCCATTTCATTGGACCTACCTTTTCATAATTTTGAAAAATGGCAGGGCGCGCTCAGCAGATCCAGAGATAAACCTGCTGAGAGCAGCCATGCAACCGGCAAGCCTTCGTACATCCTTGACGCGCTTTGGTGCTTCGATCTGCTCAATGGCCTTGATCTTGTCGGGATTGGCTTCAATTCCCCGCTGAGACACGAAGAACCTGAGAAGCTTGCCGGAAGGAACTCCAAACACGCACTTCTCAGGGTTAAGCTTGAGGTTGATCTTGCGCAGATTTGCAAATGTCTCGTCTAAATCTTGAATCAGGGTCGCCCTGTTCTTGCTCTTGACCACTATGTCATCCATGTAGGCTTCCACATTTCTGTGCATCTGCGGCTCAAAAGCGTGGTGGACTACCCTTGCAAATGTTGAACCAGCATTCTTCAAACCGAAAGGCATCCGTACGAAGCAGTATGTGCCACACGGGGTGATAAATGCGGTTTTCTCTTCATCCTCTTCTGCCATGAAGATCTGATGGTATCCTGAGTATGCATCAAGAAATGAAAGCAAATCACATCCAGCTGTGGAGTCAACAATCTGGTCAATGCGCGGCAAGGGAAATGGGTCTTTGGGACAAGCTTTATTAACATCAGTGAAGTCAATACAAAGCCTCCATTTCCCGTTAGCCTTGCGCACGACAACAGGATTGGCCAACCACGTGGGATGGAGCACTCCTCTTACAAGGCCTGCTGCTTCCAACTTCTTGATTTCTTCTGCGATGAATTCTTGGCGCTCCACTGCCTGCTTCCTGACTCTCTGCTTGACGGGCCGTGCATGAGGACAGACGGCAAGGTGGTGCTCAATTACTTTCCTGGGAACACCGGGGATATCAGACGGTTGCCACGCAAATACGTCAACATTCGCCCGCAGGAAAGCAACAAGCGCGCTTTCCTATTTGGGGTCAAGGGTGGCGCTGATGGTGAAGGTACCACCAGTGCCGTCCTCCTTGGCGGACACCTTCTTGGTCTCAGGTGGAGCTGCCATTGCCTTCTTACACTTGCCGGTGGAGCTCGATGGTGCGTCCTCGACAGTAGCGCAGCACTCCGAAGAGGTGCGCTTGCCGGAGTGGGCATCAGAGCTCTTGCCGGACTTGGTCTTCTTCTTCCACCCGTGAGCTTCAGCGGCAAGTGTCTTGCGTTCTGCTGCGGCTGCTGCTTCCCGGTAGATCTTGTCGGCACAGATAAGAGCATCCTTCTTGTCGCCAGGGACAGAGATGACACTTATCAGGCCTGGCATTTTCAGTACGTTGTACGCATAGTGAGAGGCTGCCATGAACTTGGCGAGTGCCGGACGGCCAAGGATTCCATTGTAAGGTAATGGAAAGTCGGCAACATCAAATGTGACCCTCTCAGTCCTGAAGTTCAGCTCGCTGCCAAATGTTACCGGCAACGTGATCTTTCCCTTCGGCTTGCTTCTTCCCGGGTTGATTCCTTGAAATGTACCGGTCTCTTCGAGCTTGCTGTCAGGGATCTGGAGTTTCTGGAGCACCGCGGAGGAGATCAGGTTCAAGCCGGCCCCGCCGTCAACTAGCATCTTAGTGACCTTGAGGTTGCGGATTGTTGGTGAAACCAAAATCGGCAAGCACCCGACCGCAGTTATGCGATCAGGGTGGTCCTCAATATCAAAGATGATAGGTGTGCTGGACCATTTCAGAGGCTTGCGTGACTCGATGGGTGGTTCTGCTGCATTAACTTCCCGCACCCACTGCTTGAGCTGGCGGTGCGAGGTGTGCAGAGAAGCACCACCGTCAACGCACAGGACCTCTGTGGCTTTCTGGAACTCCTGCTCATCAGTCTCCTCATCATCCACGTCTTCATCGTCGTCGTCATCTTCATCCTTGTCGCGGCCGCGAGGAGGTCTGTCTCCTTGCCGCTGCTTGGCCTTGCCGCGGCGTCCTCCTCGGCCGGGACGTTTCTTGCTGGATCCCCCAGCACCTTCATGTGCCTTCTCCTTGTCGCGCCGCTCGTATTCAGCTTTCTGTTGCTCAACAAGCTGCTCGACTTTCTTACAGTTCTGGAGATTATGGCCCTTGGTGCGGTGGATCTTGCAATACTGCTTGTTGGTGCTGTCCTGCTTGTCGGCGACCGCCACCTTCGCGGCAACCTCCTTGCCGGAGTCACCAGCTTTGGTTTCCTTGGCGCCACCACCGTTGCCGGACTGCTCAACAACTAGCACCTCTTTGCCTTTCCTCCTTCTGTTGTTCCGCCGCCGGTTTTTCCTTGCCGGGGCAACATCTTCACTGTCAGATCCTCCCGCTCCGACATTCTCTTCAGGGAGTCTCCTCCCTTCCTCAGCACGTGCACACTTGTCGGCCAGTGCATATAACTCACTGACGTCCCTGATCTTGCACACCGCCATTTCCTCCCGCATCCTGCGGTTCCGCACGTTCTGATGGAATGCGCTGATCACCGCGGCAGGGTGGACGTCTGGGATGTTGTGTTGCACACTGTTGAATCTCTGAATGTACTTGCGCAGGGGCTCTCCTTCCTTCTGGGCGAGCAGATGAAGATCACTCTCCTGGCCATGAGGCTTGTGTCCGCCTGTGAAGGCGCCGACAAGCTGATGGCACAGATCAGCCCAAGAGGATATGGAGTTGTCCGGCAAGTGCATGAGCCAGGACCTGACGTTGGGCTTGAGCACCAGCGGGAAGTAGTTGGCAAGGATCTTGTCATCTCGTCCCCCGGCAGCCTGCACCGCGATGGTGTAGATGCTGAGGAACTCTGACGGATGCGTCTTGCCGTCGTACTTCTCCGGTACGTCTGGCTTGAAGTTCTTCATGCTGGGCCACTGGACTTGCCGCAGCTCACGAGTGAACGCAGGGCAACCTACCGCGTACGGTAGATCGCCTGGTTCCCCTGGCGCATGCATGTCAACAGAGGGCCCAGCGCGCTTGTCGGATTGACGTCGCGCTTCTCTTTGGCGCTCGATGCGAGTTCGAGCGTCTTCTTGTTGTCGGTCATGAAGAACTTGGCACTGATCGCGACGAGCTCGTGGATCCGAAGATGTGGTGGAGTCGCTGTCGAGATGGATCCGGCGAGTCGGCGATCTTGGCCTTCGGGGTGGTGATTGCATGGTAGTTGCACCTCCACCCGTTTCGTCGCCACCGGCTCGCGCCCGGCAACCCTGCCGCGGCGGCGACGCGCTCGGCCGCCGTGGAGCGTCGTCGTTGGCGTAGCCGATGAGACTCTGAATGGTGGCCCTTCATTCGTCGATCTTGTCCGATGTCGGAGGGTAATCTAGGAGAAGTTGAGCTCGCGCCAAAGCTTCTGCTGGAGTGGTGGGTGGCAGTGGCGGACGGCGCGAGGAGCGGGACGTGCTCGGACTTCTAACTATGTTAGAAGGAGCAGTATCCCGTCCAGGCGACCGTGCCCCGCTCGTGCCAGCACGCTGGCGTGCATGCTGGTCTTGAGCGCCCCGAGATCCACCAGCTTGGTCTTGGCCTATCATGCGTATGGCACTGCAAGTGCCATGACGCTGTTGGTCTTGCGCCTCTTGAGAGTGGCGTGGAACATGTACAGTCGCCGAGGTTTGTGCAGCCTTGTTCTTGGACCTGGCAGCATCATGAGCTTCCTCGTCGACGTCCATTCTTCCGCCAGCGTCCATTCTTCTGCCGGCGTCCATTCCACCACCCGTTTGCTCCAATGGTGGCGGAAGTGACGTGGACGGAGCGGCTGCCGCCGAAGTCTTCTTCTTCGGTGGCATGTTGATGAAGGGAATAAAGATCTAGCTCGTGTGAACGCCGGATCAGGTTCACACAATCTCGACGCCCCCTACCTAGCGCGCCAAAGATGTCAGGGAAACTGATCCACGAACACCTATGGGGCCGGCGGACCGGGCCCCTTTCGGTTCGGCGGGGGGCGGAGATCGCACGAAGAGCAGATCGAGGCGAAGCACACGAGCAGTTTACCCAGCTTCAGAGCTCTCCGGAGAGATAGCACTCCTACTGCTGCTTGTCTGGTTGTATTATGTTGTGTTCTTGCTCTAGAGAGAGCGTAGTGTTTTTCCGGGTCACGAATGAGTCGAACCGAACCCAACCCAACCCAACCTCTGAACCGAACCCCACCGAACCTCCTCTACGTTGCGCATGGGCCTCCTTTTATACGCTAAAGGGGTCACCGACAGGTGGCAACGCAGAGAAGGGTACAAATGTAAAAAAATGAGGTGGTTGGTACAGCTACTTGCACAGTGCACCCTACCTAACTCTGACGGCAGGGGACAAGGGCATTAAGTGCTCGTCTGAGTCGCCCAAACAGTGCAGAAAAGGACCGTTAGGGGCGCCACCGTTCGCCACGATGGTGATCTTGTCAGCTTCGCATGCCACTGCGCACCGCTGGCTGCACAGCCTCCCGCCACGCGCGCCTGGAGAGGCCCCCAGGGCGACACGTTGGTGGATGCGCTGGAGCGTGGGCACAGAGTGGCCGCCTGCCATGGCAAGCGCCTTGCCGCTGCTGTTATCTTGTCGGGTCCGGAAGCTTGTCGCTCACCGGGCCTCGAGGTACCTTGGTTGGTCTTCCCGGCAAGCTCCTCTTGCCGGGGCCTTGTTGCCTTGCCGGAGCGCGTGGCGCGTCGCGACAAGTTCCTTGGAGTGCCTTGGCTGGCCTTCCCAGCAAGCTCCTCTTGCCGAGGCCTTGTCTCCTGAGCTTAAATACTTTGTTCTTGAATAGCTCCAAGGGAACCACGGAGGATCTTGGTGTTCTCCCGGCAAGCCTTGCCGCGGGGTGCTGCAACTGCCCGTGCACAAGTTCAGGGTACTAGGGTACCCCTATTCTAGTACACCGACAATTTTTGACCTGGAGTTCATTACAACCAGGGTCATCAAGGGGGCTGCACTCACCGACATTGTGGCAGAATGGAAATTTTAAGCACATAGGGAGGAAACTTGATATTATTGCAACTTTAAGAACATAGGGAGGAAACTTTATATTATTGCAATTCCTACAAGTATATATTCCTCCCTCATAATAATTTCAGTAGCACCATGAATGAATTCAACAATATAACCGGCACCTAAAGCATTCTTTTCATAATCTACAAGCATAGAAATTTTATTACTATCCACACAAGCAAAATTCTTCTCATGAATAATAGTGGGAACAAACTGAACAAAATAATTATCATGTGAGGCATAATCCAATTGAAAACTAAAATCATGATGACAAGTTTCATGGTTATCATTATTCTTTATAGCATACAAGTCATCACAATAATCATCATAGATAGCAACTTTGTTCTCATAATCAATTGGAACCTCTTCCGGAATAGTGGATTCATCACAAAATAAAGTCATGACCTCTCCAAATCCACTTTCATCAATATAATCATCATAAATAGGAGGCATGCTTTCATCATAATAAATAGTGGGAGAATAATGATACGGAGCCGCCGCCAAGCCCTAATCTCTCTCGGGAGGGCTGATCTGGAGTCCGTTCGGGGCTCCGCAGAGGGGAATCCATCGCCATCGTCATCATCAACCTTCCTCCATCACTAATTTCATGATGCTCATCGCCGTGCGTGAGTAATTCCATCGTAGGCTTGCTCGACGGTGATGGGTTGGATGAGATTTATCATGTAATTGAGTTAGTTTTGTTAGGGTTTGATCCCTAGTATCCATTATGTTCTGAGATTGATGTTGCTATGACTTTGCTATGCTTAATGCTTGTCACTAGGGCCCGAGTGCCATGATTTCATATCTGAACCTATTATGTTTTCATGAATATATGTGAAGTCTATAGTCACCTATTATGTGTTATGATCCGTTAACCCCGAAGTGACAATAATCGGGATACTTACCGGTGATGGCCGTAGTTTGAGGAGTTCATGTATTCACTATGTGTTAATGCTTTGGTCCGGTACTCTATTAAAAGGAGGCCTTAATATCCCTTAGTTTCCAATAGGACCCCGCTGCCACGGGAGGGAAGGACAAAAGATGTCATGCAAGTTCTTTTCCATAAGCACTTATGACTATATTCGGAATACATGCCTACATTACATTGATGAACTGGAGCTAGTTCTGTGTCACCCTATGTTATAACTATTGCATGAGGAATCGCATCCGACATAATTATCCATCGCTGATCCATTGCCCACGAGCTTTTCATATATTGTTCTTCGCTTATTCACTTTTCCGTTGTTACTGTTACAATCACTATAAAACCAAAAATATTACTTTTGCCACCGTTACCACTACTATCATATTACTTTGCTACTAAATACCTTGCTGCAGATATTAAGCTTCCATGTGTGGTTGAATTTACAACTCAAATCCTAGTACTTGAGAATATTCTTTGGCTCCCCTTATGTCGAATGAATAAATTTGCGTTGAATACTCTACCCTCGAAAACTGTTGTGATCCCCTATACTTGTGGGTTATGAGAGCCCCAATGCTGCGGGAAGGGTCGCCGAATGTAACACCGAGCAGCAAGCATTTGACCTGGAGTTCATTACAACCAGGGTCATCAAGGGGGCTACACTCGCCGACTTTGTGGCAGAATGGAAACTTTAACCACATAGGGAGGAAACTTGATATTATTGCAACTTTAAGCACATAGGGAGGAAACTTGATATTATTGCAATTCCTACAAGTATATATTCCTCCCTCATAATAATTTTCAGTAGCATCATCAATGAACTCAACAATATAATTGGCACCTAAAGAATTCTTTTCATGATCTACAAGCATAGTAATTTTATTACTATCCACACAAGCAAAATTCTTCTCATGAATAATAGTGGGAGCAAACTGAACAAAATAATTATCATGTGAGGCATAATCCAATTGAAAACTAAAATCGTGATGACAAGTTTCATGGATATCATTATTCTTTATAGCATACAAGTCATCACAATAATCATCATAGATAGCAACTTTGTTCTCATAATCAATTGGAACCTCTTCCGAAATAGTGGATTCATCACAAAATAAAGTCATGACCTCTCCAAATCCACTTTCATCAATATAATCATCATAAATAGGAGGCATGCTTTCATCATAATAAATAGTGGGAGAATAATGATACGGAGCCGCCGCCAAGCCCTAATCTCTCTCGAGAGGGGTGATCTGGAGTCCGTTCGGGGCTCCGGAGAGGGGAATCTGTCGCCATCGTCATCATCAACCTTCCTCCATCACTAATTTCATGATGCTCACCGCCGTGCGTGAGTAATTCCATCGTAGGCTTGCTCGACGGTGATGGGTTGGATGAGATTTATCATGTAATCGAGTTAGTTTTGTTAGGGTTTGATCCCTAGTATCCATTATGTTCTGAGATTGATGTTGCTATGACTTTGCTATGCTTAATGCTTGTCACTAGGGCCCGAGTGCCATGATTTCATATCTGAACCTATTATGTTTTCATGAATATATGTGAGTTCTTGATCCTATCTTGCAAGTCTATAGTCACCTATTATGTGTTATGATCCGTTAACCCCGAAGTGACAATAATCGGGATACTTACCGGTGATGACCGTAGTTTGAGGAGTTCATGTATTCACTATGTGTTAATGCTTTGGTCCGGTACTCTATTAAAAGGAGGCCTTAATATCCCTTAGTTTCCAATAGGACCCCGCTGCCACGGGAGGGTACGACGAGAGATGCCATGCAAGTTCTTTTCCATAAGCACTTATGACTATATTCAGAATACATGCCTACATTACATTGATGAACTGGAGCTAGTTCTGTGTCACCCTATGTTATAACTATTGCATGAGGAATCGCATCCGACATAATTATCCATCGCTGATCCATTGCCCACGAGCTTTTCATATATTGTTCTTCGCTTATTCACTTTTCTGTTGTTATTGTTACAATCACTATAAAATTAAAAATATTACTTTTTCCACCGTTACCACTACTATCATATTACTTTGCTACTAAATACCTTGCTGCAGATATTAAGTTTCCATGTGTGGTTGAATTTACAACTCAACTGCTAGTACTTGAGAATATTCTTTGGCTCCCTTTGTGTCGAATGAATAAATTTGCGTTGAATACTCTACCCTCGAAAATTGTTGCGATCCCCTATACTTGTGGGTTATCAGAGCCCCAATGCTGCGGGAAGGGTTGCCGAATGTAACATCGAGCTGCAAGCATTTGACCTGGAGTTCATTACAACCAGTGTCATCAAGGGGGCTGCACTCGCCGACATTGTGGCAGAATGGAAATTTTAAGCACATAGGGAGGAAACTTGATATTATTGCAACTTTAAGCACATAGGGAGGAAACTTTATATTATTGCAATTCCTACAAGTATATATTCCTCCCTCATAATAATTTCAGTAGCATCATGAATGAATTCAACAATATAACCGACACCTAAAGCATTCTTTTCATGATCTACAAGCATAGAAATTTTATTACTATCCACACAAGCAAAATTCTTCTCATGAATAATAGTGGGAACAAACTGAACAAAATAATTATCATGTGAGGCATAATCCAATTGAAAACTAAAATCATGATGAAATGTTTCATGGTTATCATTATTCTTTATAGCATACAAGTCATCACAATAATCATCATAGATAGCAACTTTGTTCTCATAATCAATTGGAACCTCTTCCGAAATAGTGGATTCATCACAAAATAAAGTCATGACCTCTCCAAATCCACTTTCATCAATATAATCATCATAAATAGGAGGCATGCTTTCATCATAATAAATTTGCTCATCCAAACTTGGGGGACAAAAAATACCATCTTCATCAAACATAGCTTCCCCAAGCTTGTGGCTTTGCATATCATTAGCATCATGGATATTCAAGGAATTCATACTAACAACATTGCAATCATGCTCATCATTCAAATATTTAGTGCCAAACATTCTAATGCATTCTTCTTCTAGCACTTGAGCACAATTATCGGAATCCTTATTTTCATGATAGATATTAAAAAGATGAAGCATATGACGTACCATTAATTCCATTTTTTTGTAATTTTCTTTTATAAACTAAACTAATGCTAAAACAATTGCAATATCTAAAGATATACCTTCAAGTGCTAACCTCCCCGGCAACGGCGCTAGAAAAGAGCATGATGTCTACTACACATCCTTCTTCTTGTAGACGTTGTTGGGCCTCCAAGTGCAGAGGTTTGTAGGACAGTAGGAAATTTCCCTCAAGTGGATGACCTAAGGTTTATCAATCCGTAGGAGGCGTAGGATGAAGATGGTCTCTCTCAAGCAACCCTGCAACCAAATAACAAAGAGTCTCTTATGTCCCCAACACACCCAATACAATGGTAAATTGTATAGGTGCACTAGTTCGGCGAAGAGATGGTGATACAGGTGGTATATGGATGGTAGATAAAGGTTTTTGTAATCTGAAAATATAAAAACAGCAAGGTAACTAATGATAAAAGTGAGCGTAAACAGTATTGCAATATGTTGAAACAAGGCCTAGCGTTCATACTTTCACTAGTGCAAGTCCTCTCAACAATAATAACATAATTGGATCACATAACTATCCCTCAACATGCAACAAAGAGTCACTCCAAAGTCACTAATAGCGGAGAACAAACGAAGAGATTATGGTAGGGTGCGAAACCACCTCAATGTTATCCTTTCTGATCGATCTATTCAAGAGTCCGTAGTAAAATAACATGAATCTATTCTTTCCGTTCAATCTATCCTAGAGTTCATACTAGAATAACACCTTAAGACACAAATCAACCAAAACCCTAATGTCACCTAGATACTCCAATGTCACCTCAAGTATCCGTGGGTATGATTATACGATATGCATCACACAATCTCAGATTCATCTATTCAACCAACACAAAGTACTTCAAAGAGTGCCCCAAAGTTTCTACCGGAGAGTCAAGACGAAAACGTGCGCCAACCCCTATGCATAGGTTCATGGGTAGACCCCACAAGTTGATCACCAAAACATACATCAAGTGAATCAATAGAATACCCCATTGTCACCACGGGTATCCCACGCAAGACATACATCAAGTGTTCTCAAATCCTTAAAGACTCAATCCGATAAGATAACTTCAAAGGGAAAACTCAATCCATTACAAGAGAGTAGAGGGGGAGAAACATCATAAGATCCAACTATAATAGCAAAGCTCGCGATACATCAAGATCGTACCACCTCAAGAACACGAGAGAGAGAGAGAGAGAGATCAAACACATAGCTACTGGTACATACCCTCAGCCCCGAGGGAGAACTACTCCCTCCTCGTTATGGAGAGCGCCGGGATGATGAAGATGGCCACCGGTGAAGGGTTCCCCCTTCGGCAGGGTGCCGGAACGGGTCTAGATTGGTTTTCGGTGGCTACGGAGGCTTCTGGCAGCGGAACTCCCGATCTATTGTGCTCCCCGATGGTTTTAGGGTATATTGGTATATATAGGAGGAAGAAATACATCATGGGGCCACGAGGGGCCCACGAGGGTGGAGGGCACGCCCAGGGGGGTGGGCGCGCCCCCGTGCCTCGTGCCTTCCTCGTTGCTTCCCTTACATACACCCCAAGTCTTATGGATTGCTTCCCTTCCAAAAATAAGTTCCGTGAAGTTTCAAGTCAATTGGACTCCGTTTAATTTTCCTTTTCTGTGATACTCTAAAACAAGGAAAAACATAAACTGGCACTAGGCTCTAGGTTAATAGGTTAGTCCCAAAAATAATATAAAAGTGTATAATAAAGCCCACAAACATCCAAAACAGATAATATAATAGCATGGAACAATCAAAAATTATAGATACATTGGAGACGTATCACTGGGTCAGCAGTCAAGTTCATCAAGGGCCTTGTAAGCCAATTTGGGGTCCCTAATCGCATCATCGCCGACAACGGCTCACAGTTCACTAGCAATCTCTTCAAAACATATTGTGTTAACCTTGGAACGCAGATCTGCTACGCCTCCGTGGCGCACCCCATGAGCAACGGCGAGGCTGAACACGCCTACACGGAAGTTATGAGGGGTCTCAAGACTACGACCTTCAAGAAGAAGCTCGAGGCCTACGGCAGGGGCTGTCACGACGAGCTCTAGTCTGTGTTGTGGTCCATCCGCACCATCACCACCAGGCCAATAGGCGAGACCCCGTTCTTCCTTGTCTATGGAGCAGAAGCAGTTCTCCCACATGAGGTCAGGCATCGCTCCGCGCGGGTCCTGGCATTTGATGAAACGCAGCAGGACGCCATACGGTGGATGGACCTCATGTTGGGGGAGGAACATGATATGTCTCTGTGGTATCTACTTTTCCAAACACTTTTGCCCTTGTTTTGGACTCTAACTTGCATGATTTGAATGGAACTAACCCGGACTGACGCTGTTTTCAGCAGAATTACCATGGTGTTATTTATGTGCAGAAACAAAAGTTCTCGGAATGACCTGAAACTTCATGGAGCAACTTTTTGGAAAATATAAAAAATGCCTGCAAAAGATGAAGTCCAGGGGGCCCACCACCTGTCCACGAGGGTGGGGGCGCGCCTGCCCCCTAGGGCGCGCCCCCCTACCTCGTGGGCCCCCTGGTGCCTCTCCGACTCCAACTCCAACTCCATATATTGTGTTTCGGGGAGAGAAAAATCAGAGAGAAGAATTCATCGCGTTTTACGATACGGAGCCGCTGCCAAGCCCTAAAACCTCTCGGGAGGGCTGATCTGGAGTCCGTTCAGGGCTCCGGAGAGGGGAATCCATCGCCATCATCATCATCATCAACCATCCTCCATCACCAATTTCATGATGATCACCGCCATGCATGAGTAATTCCATCGTAGGCTTGCTGGACAGTGATGGGTTGGATGGGATCTATCATGAAATCGAGTTAGTTTCGTTAGGGTTTGATCCCTAGTATCCACTATGTTCTGAGATTGATGTTGCTATGACTTTGCTATGCTTAATGCTTGTCACTAGGGCCCGAGTGCCATGATTTCAGATCCGAACCTATTATGTTTTCATCAATATATGAGTGTTCTTGATCCTATCTTGCAAGTCTATAGTCACCAATTATGTGTTATGATTCGTTAACCCCGAAGTGACAATAATCGGGATACTTACCAGTGATGACCGTAGTTTGAGGAGTTCATGTATTCACTATGTGTTAATGCTTTGTTCTGGTACTCTATTAAAAGGAGGCCTTAATATCCCATAGTTTCTGTAAGGACCCCGCTGCCACGGGAGGTACGACAAAAGATGTCATGCAAGTTCTTTTCCATAAGCACGTATGGCTATATTCGGAATACATGCATACATTATATCAATGAACTGGAGCTAGTTCTGTGTCACCCTAGGTTATGACTGTTACATGATGAACCGCATCCGGCATAATTCTCTATCACCGATCCATTGCCTACGAGCTTTTCCATACATTGTTCTTCGCTTATTTACTTTCCCATGGATATTGCTATCATCACTACAAAATACCAAAAACATCACTTTTACTACTGTTACCTTTTGTTACCGCTACCACTACTATCATATTACTTTGCTACTGAATACTTTGATGCAGATATTAAGTTTCCAGGTGTGGTTGAATTGACAACTCAGCTGCTAATACTTGAGAGTATTCTTTGGCTCCCCTTGTGTCGAATCAATAAATTTGGGTTGAATACTTTACCCTCGAAAACTGTTGCGATCCCCTATACTTGTGGGTTATCAAGACTATGTTTTGGCGCCATTGCCGGGGAGCATAGCTCTATCCCTTGAGTCACTTGGAATTTATATCTGCTTATCATTAGGAAGAACTTGAAAGATCCAAGAACCAAGATTTATCCCTCAACTACGAGGGGAGGTAAGGAACTGCCATCTAGCTCTGCACTTGATTCACCTTCTGTTTTGAGTAAGCTTGCGACACCTAATACTGCTTCTGCTATTCGTTCTGATATGTCGCATGTTATTGATGATGCTACTTCTGCTATACATGATACTTATGATGAAACTACTTCTATGCTTGATACTACTGTGCCACTTGGTGAATTTCTTGATGAACAACTTGCTAGGGCTAGAGAGATTGAAAATGTTGAATCTGATAATACTGATGAAAGTGATGATGAAGAATCACTTGTTATTCCTGAGGGTTAATTTTAGCTTTCAAAGATAGATACGAACTTAAGAGGTTATTAGCTAAATGGAATAAGCAATCTCTAAATGCTAGGATGAAACCTGACCTTGCTTTTGCTACTTCACCTATCTGTGTTACTGATAAGGATTATGAATTCTCTGTTGATCCTGATATAATTACTTTGGTTGAATCTGATCCTTTTCATGGCTATGAATCTGAAATTGTTGTGGCACATCTTACTGAATTAAATGATATTGCCACCCTGTTCACTAAAGATGAGAGAACTCGCTACTTTTATATCCTTAAAATATTTCCGTTCTCATTAAAGGGTGATGCTAAGATATGGTTTAATTCTCTTGATCCTGGTTGTGTGCGTAGTCCCCAGGATATGATTTATTACTTCTCTGTTAAATATTTCCCTGCTCATAAGAAACAAGCTGCTTTAAGGGATATATATATAATTTTGTGCAAATTGAAGAATAGAGTCTCCCACAAGCTTGGGGGAGGCTTCTCCAATTACTTAATGCTTTGCCTGATCATCCTCTTAAGAAAAATTAAATACTTGATATCTTTTATAATGGACTAACCGATGCTTCCAGATATTACCTGGATAGTTGTGTTGGTTCTGTTTTTAGGGGAAGAACACCGGATGAAGCTGAAATTCTATTGAATAATATGTTGACAAATGAAAATAATTGGACACCTCCGGAGCCAATTCCTAAGCCTATTCCTAAACCAACTCCGAAGAAGAGGGGTATTCTATTTCTCAGTCCTGAAGATATGCAAGAGGCAAAGAAATCTATGAAAGAAAAAGGTATTAAAGCTGAAGATGTTAAGAATTTACCTCCTATTGAAGAAATACATGGTCTTGATTTACTGCCTATTGAAGAAACTCATGGTCTTGATAACCCGACACAGGTAGTAAAGGTAAATTATCTCTATAGATATGATAAAGCTGAAATCCCATTTACTAAGTTTGCTAGCCCATGCTTAGATGAGTTTGATAAATTTATGGCTAAGCAAGAGGACTTTAATGCTTATTTTGGTAGACAATTGAAATACAATTCAAATATGCTTGAACACTTGGGTGATTATATGGCTAATGTTAAAGGTGAACTTAAACTCATTTGTAAACATGCATCTATGGTTACCACTCAAGTAGAACAAGTACTAAGCTCAAAATGATTTGCTCAATGAATTGAAT
Organism: Triticum aestivum; assembly: GCF_018294505.1. Classification (NCBI taxonomy): domain Eukaryota; kingdom Viridiplantae; phylum Streptophyta; class Magnoliopsida; order Poales; family Poaceae; genus Triticum; species Triticum aestivum. The sequence continues at coordinate 278,487,656 of NC_057800.1, read as the reverse complement.
AGTAAAGATAATGATAATGTTGTTAGAGTTATGACTAGAGGTGGTAGAATGACTCAGGAACCTTCGTATCCTGAAGGCCATCCTAAGAGAATTGAGCAAGATTCTCAGAGAAATAATGTAGATGCACCTAGTCCTTCTAAAAGGAAGAAAAAGGAAAATGATAGGACTTTGCATGCTTCTAGTGAACCTATTACTGAAACACCTGAGAATCCAAATGATATTTCTATTTCTGATGCTGAAACACAATCTGGTAATGAACCTGAAACTAGTAATAATGCTAATGATAATGTTCATGATGATTCTCAACCTAGTAATGATAATGATATAGAAATTGAACCTGATGTTGATCTTAATAACCCACAATCAAAGAATCAACGTTATGATAAGAAAGACTTTGTTGCTAGGAAACACGGTAAAGAAAGAGAACCATGGGTTTAGAAACCCATGCCTTTTCCTCCCAAACCATCCAAGAAAAAGGATGATGAGGATTTTGAGCGCTTTGCTGAAATGATTAGACCTATCTTTTTGCGTATGCGATTAACTAATATGCTCAAAATGAATCCTTATGCTAAGTATATAAAAGAAATTGTTACAAATAAAAGAAAGATGCCGGAAGCTGAAATTTCCACCATGCTTGCTAATTATACTTTTAAGGGTGGAATACCTAAGAAACTTGGAGATCCAGGAGTACCCACTATACCATGCTCTATTAAAAGAAACTATGTTAAAACTGCTTTATGTGATCTTGGAGCCGGTGTTAGTGTCATGCCTCTCTCTTTATATCATATACTTGATTTGAATAAGTTGACACCTACTGAAATATCTTTGCAAATGGCAAATAAATCAACTGCTATACCTGTCGGTATTTGTGAGGATGTGCCCGTTGTAGTTGCAAAGTTACTATTTTAACGGACTTTGTTATTCTTGATATTCCCGAGGACGATAGTATGTCTATTATTCTTGGAAGACCCTTTTTGAATATTGCAGGGGCTGTCATTGATTGCACTAAAGGCAATGTCACTTTTCATGTTAATGGTAATGAGCATATGATACACTTTCCGAGGAAACAACCTCAAGTCCACAGTATCAATTCTATTGGAAAAATTCCATCGATTATATTTTGAGGTTTAGAATTTCCTCTTCCTACTCTCAAAAATAAATATGATATTCTTATTATTGGGGATGCGCATATCCCTGTTGTGGTAACATAGTGTTATTCAAAATTTCTCTGGTTCCATGTTATTCGGAATGAGTTCGTTAACAAGACTTGATCAACCTTGTTAGTGGATTCCTTTTTATGATCATGAGATGGATGAAACTAGAAGGCACAACCTTCTGTACCCCACCTTTACTTTCTGTTATTTATATTAAATAATATAAAAATAGTATTTTTCTGTCTGTTATCTGATTATCCGTGCTATATAAAAATACCCCGAAAATAAAAGTTCTCCAAATGCCCTGAAATTTAAATATGATTTTTTCTAGAATATTTGAGAATATTTGGCACTGAGAACGCAGCAGGGGGGTCAACCACCTGCCCACGAGGGTGGAGGGCGCGCCCTACCCTCCTGGGCGCGCCCCCTGCCTCATGGGCCCACGGTGGCCCTCCTCCACTTATTCCTGCACCCACACACTTCTTCTTCCTCCCACAAACACGAATATCCACCTCAAGCACGAGTTCTAGCTCATCTTGCTGCCATTTTCGATCTCCTTTCTCAAAGCACCTCTCACAAAACTGCTTGGGGAGATTGTTCCTTCGTATGTGACTCCTCCATTGGTCCAATTAGTTTTTGTTCTAGTGATTTATTCATTGCAAATTTTTGCTGCTTAGGTGACCCTGTTCTTGAGCTTGCATGTCAAATTTATATGGTTCCAAGTAGTTTTGATGCATGATATAGGCCCTAGGCACTTGTAGGAGTAGTTGCTAAAAATTTCAGATTTTTCAGAAAATGATGAAGAGATTTTTGAGGGGCTCATCGAGCCAAAGCTCGAAGGAAAAGGCACCAAAGCCTAAGTATAATCTGCCTCACACCGCAGAGGTTCGGGCGTGTGAATGGCCTTCCGATGATTTCTTGAGAGCAGCCGGGATTTATGAGGATTTTCATGAATTGGCTAAAAATGCAGGCCTCACCGCTTTCCTCCACGACCAATGCGATCAGTATCTCTTACTCACAAATACCTTTGTGCAAAACTTTCATTTCCATTCTAGGAGTTCACCACCTACGGTGGAGTTCCATTTATATGATGAGCATAAGGAGATGTCACTTTATGATTTTTGTCAGGTTTGTTTAGTCCCTTTCAAGGGCAAGACAGAGGAACCACATCACGATGATGTGGACGGGTTTATTGATACTATCACTATAGGGGAAACAAGGAAGGTTTCTAATGCACAAATCACTAGCATACATTTCCCTGTTTTACGCTATTTTGCATTATTTGCTAGTCGTTGTTTAATTGGTCGCAGAAACTGTGGAAACCTTAGTATCCCTGATATTATTATTTTGCTCCACGGTTTATACAGTGATAACTCTATTAGTATGGGCGGCATTATTGCTAAACGGTTAAGTCTGAACCGTACCAAGGGCCCCATCTTTGGAGGCATCTATGCTTCATGCCTAGCTGCACATTTTAACATACCTATTAGGCATTATGAGAGGGAAGAAAAAGTGTTGCCTCGTGTTTATTTAGATTATAAGAGTATGGTGGCACATGATTTTATTGTTAAGAATAGGGAAGGAGAGCTTAAATACAAATTGTTCTTTGATAAACATCATCCTGAGACTATTACCCTGCCCGCTCCTTCTTTGTTTGATTTATCTGCAGGCCAGTACCTTGTTCCGCCGAAGGCTATTCATGCATACCGGAACCCTGCACCAGCCATGGAGCCAGAGCCAGAACCACAAGTTGATCCTTCACGACAGTCTAATTACCAGTGGGATCCGGAGATGATTATCAGCCAGTGGCAATCGGAATCTTCTTCTTCTTCTCAGTACGACCCCAGCTATTATTATGGATACCCGCCAGGCAAGCCGTGGCCATAGACCAACTTAGGCCAAAAGCCTAAGCTTGGGGGAGTACATATTTCCCACCGACATTACATTTATGTTCACACACTCATTGCTAGCTGTCGGTGCTCATACTTTTTCATTGTATCATCCATGCTAGTTTATTTCCCTTTTTATGCTTTCTTCTTGTGTGTTTGATAAACCTTAAGAAAACCAAAAAAATTAGTTGTAGCTTTTAATTAATTTACTTTCCATGCTTGTAGTAGTAATTAAAAAAAGAAAACCCAAAAATATTTCATGTTCTTCTTTTGCTTGTTGGGAGCTCTCCCATGTAAGTAGTTTTATTTCTTTTCTTTTCTTTGGGGGTCGATAGGAGAAGACCATAATTAAATTGTTGAAGTGGCTCTTATATGCATAAATGTTGATCTGACGAAAGAGTCCATATTGCCTTGTCTTCTCCTGTTTATTGAATGCTTGCAGATTCCAGCTTAGTCCAATGCACGTGCACTATTATTATTATTCACATCGTTTGGTCGTGCAAGTGAAAGGAAATTATGACGATATATGATGGACTGATTGAGATGAGAAAAGCTGGTATGAACTCGGCCTATTTTGTTTTTGTAAATATGATTAGTTCATCGTTCCCGATTCAGCCTATTATGAATAAACATGTTTGCAATGTCAACTAGAGATCATAGTTTCTTGTGCCATGCTTGATTAGCTATGAGTTATAATGGTTTACCTTGCGTGCCAACATGCTATTAAAATGGTTATGATGTGGTATGATAGGGTGGTATCCTCCTCTGAATGATTTAAGTGACTTGACTTGGCGCATGTTCACGCATGTAGTTGAAACAAAATCAACATAGCCTTCACGATATTTATGTTCATGGTGGATTATATCCTACTCATGCTTGCATTAGGTGTTGATTAATTTTAATGCATGTTCATGACTGTTATCGCTCTCTAGCTGGTCGCTTCCCAGTCTTTTGCTAGCCTTCACCTGTACTAAGCGGGAATACTGCTTGTGCATTGTGATGGTCTGGCTTATTAGGGATGATAGACTACTCATATCAATAAGGAATTCCTTCTTTTCTAGGAGCCCATTCGGACAGAACTCCAAAGTTAAGCGTGCTCAGCTTGAAGTAGTGTCAGGATGGTGACCGACCGGGAAGTTGCTCCCGGGTGCGCACGAGTGAGGACAAAGTGCGCAGAAAAGACTAGTATTGATCTGTGGGGCTAGTCTAGATCCCGCCAGGAGTAACGACCACCGGCGGGTGTGTCCGGGGCGTTACAAGTTGGTATCAGAGCCGACCCTCGCGGTTACATGGATGGTTGCGGACAGGTGCGTGGTCATGTTGTTCATGACGTTTGTGACCCGTCGTGGCACACGCCATGGTACATGTACCAGACTGGATGCACAGACGTATGTGCCAAGAGGGAACGCTCCCGTGGTCCGACGAGGACGTCTGTTCCTCTGAGTGGGGGTGTATGTGATGGCCTGGCTTATTAGGGATGATAGACTACTCATGTCAATAAGGAATTCCTTCTTTTTCGGGAGCCCATTCGGACAGAACTCCAAAGTTAAGCGTGCTCAGCTTGGAGTAGTGTAGCGACCAGACCTCAACCAGTCTGATCTCTGTGCATCAATGTCATCCCTGGATCGGTAATGCTGACACGCACAGTACTTGAAGGATTTATAATAGAGTAGCAATCACACACTTATTACATCGATGTCTCAAAAGAGAACATATTACAATAATATGGCTTAAGGCCATCTAATAATGATAACAGCAGAAGGCTTGGAAGATAAGTGAGTCCATCAACTCCAACAGCATCACTGAGTATAGAACCATGACCTAAAGGCACCTTACTCGTCGTCTGAAAAGTCTGCAACATGAACGTTGCAGCCTGAAACGGGTCAGCACATGGAATATGCTCGCAAAGTAACACATAGAGAGTAATGAAAGAATAAGGCTATACTACATGCATATTTGGTTGGTGGAAAGCTCTATGGTTACAGTTTTGCGTAAAGTCAATTTTTCCCTACTGCAAAGGAATAAATTTTATTTAACTATCATGGTAGTTGTTAAACATTGAGAGTGTAGACGCCCTCTAAATCCCAATCAAGCATCATCATTAAAAACCCAACAAAATTAATTAGAGTAACACGATGAGATTCACATGATAATCCAAGTACTAGATAGTCAAGTTGTCCATAACCGGGGACACGGCTAACCATGATTAGTTTATACACTCTGCAGAGGTTTGCGCACTTTTCCCCACAAGACTCAATCTCCTTCGTTGGGATTCTCGCACTACATGGTGTTTGAGAAACGGATGACCGAGACATAGCCTTTAAGAAGTGCTAGCACCTTACGGACGGGTAGACCGTTACACCTACTTTCCCCTACATCTGCTAGTCTACCACTGTAAGAGTTCTCACGACTTAATCAACTATGCTAGAGCCCATAGTAGCTTGTGGCTGCACACGGAAGTTTCTCGTATGAATAATCTCATGATCCCTTTGAGCCTGGGTGGCGGTCCATAAAGAAAAAATAGGCAATCGCTGGAATACCCAGGTGCCTCAATCCACCCAGATGTGCGTTTAAGTTGCCACCTGAAATAAACCATTAATTTAATAATCTCACATTTGTCATGGATACACTCACCCAATCCACGTCTACTAGCATAGCATGGCAATATAAGCAAACGTAGAAGTAACTCCCAAGGGTTTGATAATAAAATAGGTAATAGGTACTACCTCATCTACTTCCCAAAACCCACAATTTAATTAGATCCTATTCATGCAATGTTTGAGGATTGATCTAATGCAATAAAACTGGGTAGTAGGAGGTATGATCAAAGTGTTACTTGCCTTGCTGATGATCCGCGAAACCTAGCGATTCAAGGTAGCAAGCGGCGCACTCCGGGTACTCTATCGCAAACAAACAAGCATACAATAAGTACTCATCTAATGCACGGGTAAAACTCAAATAAGAGAACTAACCAGAAAGTTCAACTTAAGAACTCCGGTTTGCAAAAAGAATCAAATCGAACGAAGAACCAAAAGTCAAACGGCGAAAGAAACAAGCTTCGTTTACTAATCTAGATCTAGGTAAAATTTTACAAAAGCAAAAGCTTGTTTGAGTTGGTCAAACGGAAAGAGGGTTTCAAGATAAACTCCAAGCGCTTGAACTGCCTAATTCCGATAAACGAGCGAAAAGTTATACTAGAACAAAAATCGGATCTAAAATCGCGATCAGAAATAATCGCGGAAAATCCGAAAAAAAGAAAAACGACGAACAGATTAATGAATGAACGTTCGTTTTCTGTAACTAAACGGTGAACGCATTCGTTAAAACGAACGAACGAGCGAATGCTCGCTAACTAAACTAAACTGGAAATAAACCAATCTAAATAAATAAAAAACGGATCTAAAAAACCGACGAAAAACTGAACGGAAAACCGAATGGTTTTCCAAGGAAAACCGGCGGCGGCGGCGAGGTCAACCTCGGCGACGGTGGGACGGCGGCGGCGCGGGGCGGCGGGGTCCGGGCTGCGGCGGCTGGCTAGGGTTAGGGTTAGGCGGCGCGAGCGAGTGCGGCGTAACGGGCTCGGGGCGGCGCTATATAAAGGCCGGCCCGAAGAGTCCAGGCCGAAACCGGCTCTAAGTCGGTTGCGCGTTTTTTTTTAATAATTACGCACAGAAAAACAAATAAAAGAAATACTAAACGGACTCCAAAAATCTCGAAATAAATTTTCCCCGACTTCTAAAATCAAGCCGAACAGGATGAACATTTACTTGGGGCCTAAATGCAATTTTGGAAAACGTGCATTTTCCTAAATTCAAATAAAATAGCAAATAACTCCAAAATAAAATCCTATTTGATTTTATTATTAAATCCTCAATATTTCTTTATTTTTGGGAAAGTCATTTTATTCCCTCTCTCATATTTTTATAATAGAAATAATTGAAGATAAAATAAATAAAATCAAATGATCCTATTTTCAAAATTTGAGAAAACTCAAATATGAAAATAACGAAATCCCCAACTCTCTCCGAGGGTCCTTGAGTTGCGTAAAATTTCTAGGATCAAACCGAAAGCAAATAAAATGTGATATGCAATGATGATCTAATGTATAACATTCCAAATTGAAAATTTGCGATGTTACAAGTAGTGTCAGGATGGGTGACCGACCGGAAAGTTGCTCCCGGGTGCGTACGAGTGAGGACAAAGTGCGCAGAAAAGACTAGTATTGATCTGTGGGGCCAGTCTAGATCCCACCAGGAGTAACGACCACCGGCGGGTGTGTCCGGGGCGTTACATGCATCCAATCCCTTAAACCCCAAAGTTATTCCACATGAGTCCACTATACCTACCTATATACGGTATCTACCTACCATTCCAAGTAAATTTGTATGTGCCAAACTCTAAACCTTCAAATAAATATCCTGTTTTGTATGCTCGAATAGCTCATGTATCAACTAGGGTTGTCTATATCTTCCATGTTAGGCGGGTTATTCTCAAGAGGAGTGGACTCCGCTCCTCACTCACGAGATAAATGGCTGGTCACCGGGATGCCCAGTCCCATGCTTTATGCAAACTAAATCAAAATAATTGCAAACAAAACTCCCCCTGGGACTCTTGTTAGTTGGAGGCACTCATTTTTCGAGCAAGCCATGGATTGATGCTTGTTGGTGGAAGGTGGAGTATAAACTTTACCATTCTGTTTGGGAACCGCCTGTAATGTCTGTAGCATGGAAGATATCGCCATCTCTTGGTTGTTATGTTGACAATGAAAGTATACCGCTCAAAATATTATTCACCTCTATTTCAAAACCGAGCTCTGGCACCTCTACAAATCCCTGCTTCCCTCTGCGAAGGGCCTATCTATTTACTTTTATGCTGAGTCATCATCCTCTTATTAAAAAGGACCAGTTGGAGAGCACCGCTGTCATTTGCATTCATTATTGTTAGTTTACATTGAGTATGACTTGACTGGATCTCTTTTACCATGAATTACAATGTCTAGTCAGTCCTTGGTCTTTAAAGGTGCTCTGCATTTATGTCTTACGGTCTCAGAAAGGGCTAGCAAGATACCACCTTGTTATATCATATTATGATTGTTTTGAGAAAGTGTTGTCATCCGAGATTTATTATTATTGCTCGCTAGTTGATTATGCTATTGATATGAGTAAACTTGAGACCTAAGCGTTATTGCGAATGTGGTTAGTTATAATCTTTGCTGAAAACTTGAATGATGGCTTTACATATTTACAACAACAAGAGCAAATAGAGTTTGTAAAAGTTTTTCTTTATCAATTTCAGTTTGTCAACTGAATTGCTTGAGGACAAGCAAAGGTTCAAGCTTGGGGGAGTTGATACGTCTCCGTCGTATCTAGTTTTCCAAACACTTTTGCCCTTGTTTTGGACTGTAACTTTCATGATTTGAATGGAACTAATCCGGACTGACGTTGTTTTTAGCAGAATTACCATGGTGTTATTTATGTGCAGAAACAAACGTTCTCAGAATGACCTGAAACTTCACGAAGCAACATTTTGGAAAATATAAAAAATACCTGCAAAATATGAAGGCCAGGGGCCCACCACCTCTCCACGAGGGTGGGGGCATGCCTGCCCCCTAGGGCGCGCCCCCTACCTCGTGGGCCCCCTGGTGCCTCTCCGACTCCAACTCCAGCTCGAACTCCATATATTGTGTTTCGGGGAGAAAAAATCAGAGATAAGAATTCATCATGTTTTACGATATGGAGCCACCGCCAAGCCCTAAAACCTCTCGGGAGGGCTGATCTGGAGTCCGTTCGGGGCTCCGGAGAGGGGAATCCGTCGCCATCGTCATCATCAACCATCCTCCATCACCAATTTCATGATGCTCACCGCCGTGCGTGAGTAATTCCATCGTAGGCTTGCTGGACGGTGATGGGTTGGATGGGATCTATCATGTAATCGAGTTAGTTTTGTTAGGGTTTGATCCCTAGTATCCACTATGTTCTGAGATTGATGTTGCTATGACTTTGCTATGCTTAATGCTTGTCACTAGGGCCCAAGTGCCATGATTTCAGATCTGAACCTATTATGTTTTCATCAATATATGATTGTTCTTGATCCTATCTTGCAACTCTATACTCACCTATTATATGTGTTATGATCCGTTAACCCCGAAGTGACAATAATCGGGATACTTACCGGTGATGACCGTAGTTTGAGGAGTTCATGTATTCACTATGTGTTAATGCTTTGTTCCAGTACTCTATTAAAAGGAGCCCTTAATATCCCTTAGTTTCCGTAAGGACCCCGCTACCACGGGAGGGTAGGACAAAAGATGTCATGCAAGTTCTTTTCCATAAGCATGTATGGCTATATTCGGAATACATGCATACATTATATCAATGAACTGGAGCTAGTTCTGTGTCACCCTAGGTTATGACTGTTACATGATGAACCGCATTCGGCATAATTCTCTATCACCGATCCATTGCCTACGAGCTTTTCCATACATTGTCCTTCGCTTATTTGCTTTCCCGTTGCTATTGCTATCATCACTACAAAATACCAAAAACATCACTTTTACTACTGTTGCCTTTTGTTACAGTTACCACTACTATCATATTACTTTGCTACTAAATACTTTGCTGCAGATATTAAGTTTCCAGGTGTGGTTGAATTGACAACTCAGCTGCTAATATTTGAGAGTATTCTTTGGCTCCCCTTGTGTCGAATCAATAAATTTGGGTTGAATACTTTACCCTCGAAAACTGTTGCGACCCCCTATACTTGCGGGTTATCAGAACACCACCGTGAAGCCTCGCTCTGAGCTGCGAGGTACCAGCAGGCGCTGCGGCGGTACCACTACCGCAGCGTCCGCTCCAGAACGCTCGAGGTGGGTGATCTTGTCCTGAGGCGGGTGCTCTCTAGGAAAGGGATGCACAAGCTCTCACCCATGTGGGAGGGCCCGTTTCGGGTCGCCCACATCTTCAGGCCTGGCACCGCGTTCTTGGAGACTCAAGGCGGGATCCCCATCCAGAATTCCTAGAACATCTAACACCTCCGGAAGTTCTACGCATGAAGCAAGGCCCGGTGCCTGTGAAGCAAGGCCCGGTGCCTGTGAAGCAAGGCCCAGTGCCCATGAAGATATCTGCTCGTGACACTCTCACGTAATAATGAGTGGGGTTGTACACGCACTGGAGTCTCAGGAGTGCTGCCCTCGGGCCTCAGGTAGACGACTTGAGGCTCACATTTGATAACCTCCGAACATACGACATCAAGCTCAACCCGGAAAAATGCATTTTCGGCGTTCCAGCCAGAAAGCTCTTGGGCTTCATTGTATCCGGTAGAGGAATTGGAGCAAATCCAGCCAAGATCCGAGCTCTATCACAATTGGATATCCCAAAGGACCTCAAACAAATACAAAAGTTAACTGGATGTGTGGCGGCTCTTAGCCGCTTTATCTCCCGCTTGGGAGAAAAGGCCCTACCCCTCTACCGCCTCCTTCGGTGCACCGAACACTTCGAATGGACAGATGCAGCCATGGCCGGACTCGACGAAATAAAAGCCATATTGGCAACAAACCCAGTCCTGGCCACGCCAAACATTGGTGAACCAATGCTATTGTACATTGCAGCAACACATCAGGTTGTAAGCACAGTGCTCGTCGTCGAACGAGAAACGGACGGACACAAATTCCCCCTTCAAAAGCCGGTCTATTATGTGTCCACTGTCCTCACTCCGTGCAAATCACGGTACCCGCATTATCAAAAGATTGCGCACGCGGTATTCATGGCATCCCGGAAGCTACAACACTACTTTCAAGAGTGGTCAATAACAGTAGCCTCGGAAGTACCACTTAACGATATTATAAACAACCGTGACGCAACAGGCCGAATTGCAAAATGGGCCATTGAGCTCCTCCCGTTCAACATAACTTACAAGCCACAGCGAGCCATCAAGTCGCAAGTTTTGGCCGACTTTGTCGCAGAATGGACGGAGGCCAAACTCCCTAAAGACTACGACACATATTCAAATTGGATCATGCATTTCGACGGCTCCAAGATGTTGGCCGGACTAGGGGCTGGCATCATTTTGACGTCCCCCACAGGAGACACAGTTCAATACGTACTCCAGATTATGTACACAGACTCCAACAATGCAGCCGAATATGAGGCCCTTTTACATGGTCTCCGGATGGCAGTATCCATGGGCATTCAACGCCTAGAGGTGCGCGGGGACTCGAACCTCGCAATATCCCAAATAAATGGAGACTTCGATGCCAAGGATCCAAAAATGGCAGCTTACCGCAACACCGTCCTAAAAATGTCAGCTTGGTTCGAAGGGCTTGAATTTCACCATATAGCCCGGGAAAATAATCAGGCGGCAGATGTCCTGGCACGCATCGGTGCAAAACGCGTTGTAGTCCCCCCCAACATCTTCTTGGAAAGGCTTTTCAAGCCATCCGTAGTATGGGAAGGGGAGCCGAACAATAACAGCCCCGACCCAACCGCACTGCCCGGTACCGAACATTCTGACACAATCGGAGGCTTGGCCAATGAAATAACACCTTCAGCCCACGTAATAATGGCCATCATCGCCCCGTGGACAGAACCATTCCTCGCCTACCTTACTAGGCAGGAACTCCCCAAGGACCAAAATGAGGCACGCTGCATAGTGCGGTGATCCAAAGCCTACAAAGTCCACGAGGGAGAGCTTTATAAGAAAAGCACTACCGGAGTCCTTCAAAGGTGCATCTCCGAAGAGGAAGGACGGAACCTCCTGGCTGAAATTCATGCCGGACTTGGCGGTCATCGTGCTGCAGCTTGGTCCCTTGTAAGCAAGGCCTTCCGTACAGGCTTTTATTGGTTGCCAGCTCTTTGCAAACCAAAGTCATATGCCACCCACCGCCCTCCGAACTATCCCCATCACTTGGCCCTTCGCGGTCTGGGGGCTTGACATGGTTGGACCCCTTAAAGGCGGAACCCACAAGCAAAAATACTTATTGGTCATGGTGGATAAATTCACTAAATGGATAGAAGCCAAGCCTGTTAAGACGGCCGAATCTGGACCGGTGATAGACTTTATATCCGGGGTTGTACACCGTTACGGCGTCCCCCACAGCATCATCACTGATAACGGCACGAACTTTATGGCCAACGAGGTAAAACTCTGGTGCAAAAACATGGGCATCAAGCTCGATTATGCTTCCGTCTATCACCCACAAACTAACGGCCAGGTCGAACGTGCAAATGGTCTCATCATGAGCGGCATCAAACCCAGATTAGTGCGGTCCCTCAAGGAATCTAACATGCACTGGGTAGAGGAGCTCGACTCCGTACTCTGGGGGCTGCAAACCATGCCGAATCTCACCACCGGATACACACCATTCTTTATGGTGTACGGCGCAGAGGCAGTTTTGCCTTGCGACATAATTCATGACTCACCACGAGTGCGCATGTACGAAGAAAGAGAAGCCAAGCTCGATCGGCAGGACAGTTTGGACGCATTGGAGGAGGAGCGTGACGTGGCAAAAGCCCATTCCACATTCTATCAACAGCAGGCTCGAAGGTACCAAAGCAGATAAGTACGGGCCAAAAATTACAATGTTGGCGAATTAGTTCTACGCCTGCCGGACAAGAAAAAGGACAAACTCAAGCCCAAGTTGGAAGGTCCCTTCATAATTGACCAAGTCCTGACTGATGGAGCGTACTGCCTGCGAGATGCATCGGATAACCGACTCGAGCCGAACCCATGGAACGCAGCCCGTCTCCGAAGATTCTATGCCTAGCGCTGGACTCTGTGTTCGTCTCCTTCCTCTGTCCATTTTTTATATATTGTCTGTCTTACATTTCTCTCCTTCTCTCCTTCCTTTCTCTTATAGCCCTTAAACGCTCATCCAATGACGTGCTATTCGCACTCATTAAACCTGGGGGCTTCTTTTAATAGAAGCTTATTTATACGGGCTTCATGCCCAACACATGTGTTACGCTTCCGCATGTACCTTTTATTTCACCATTATATGCATCGATATGACTTAAGTTTTGGCCAAGCTGGGTTGCCTGGCTCCTGTGCTTACCCCTACGTTCTCGATTATTCGGCTAGGTGGTAAAGGGAGCACCTCTGCGATTGTTACTGCCAGATCAGTCGGATGTGTACCTCAGACTGGGTGAAGCCGAAAGCTAGCATTCTTAAGGGAATATTCGATCGGTGACCTAAAAGATGATCTTTTCACTTATTTATTTATGCGCCCCCAGATGCTTTTTCCTGCGTCTTTTTCGCAGAATGGGTATGCACTTTAGGGCATGCCTCCGAGGGAAAGGAACCCCTAACGGGACTATTCTCCCTGGAAGATGTTTCTTACTAACCATGTAATATAACATAACTAGTCGGGCACTTGTCTGTTCACGCACTAATGACCCCTATGCCTAGTCTCCATGCATTCCCCAGTTCTTATATAACCGCATGGGAATTCGGACACACTCCGGACCGTCAGGTCCTGAGGCTGAAGCGAAAAGGTCGGCCATGACAAACGATCTACAATCAGACTAGAAGGCGTTATAAATGTCAATTAAATTACATAGTCATTCTGACTGATTGTATTCCTCTTCAATACCATCTAGCAGGCTGTCTAATTTACAGTCCTGCTGGGAATACTTTGCGGCCAATTCTACTTGGCCGTATACTAAGCTTACAGGGATCTCCTTCCCATCGGGCCCCATAGGACCGACCTCGGCCATGTGGTTGGGGTCAGCCTTTGTGTACCGCGTCTTCACCATGGCCCAGTCCTCCCTAGCGCCTTGACGGCAGGCCGATATCTTCCACAATTGGAAGCGCCGCCGTGCTCCCTTTAGCTTCTCCGCAAGCTCTCCAAGACCTTCGGGCATAGAGATGGATGGCCACAAGGCCTGGGCGACACCTTGCATCGCCTGCCGAACTCGCTCGAGCAGTTGCGAGAGCTCGAGAAGAAGGTCACCCGTAGAACCGGGTGTCGGTGTCAAAACCGGCGGATCTCGGGTAGGGGGTCTCGAACTGTGCGTCTAGGCTGGATGGTAATAGGAGGCGAGGGACACGAAGTTTTACCCAGGTTCGGGCCCTCTCGATGGAGGTAAAACCCTACATCATGCTTGATTAATATTGATGATATTGGTAGTACAAGAGTAGATCTACCACGAGATCGGAGAGGCTAAACCCTAGAAGCTAGCCTATGGTATGATTGTTGTTGTGTATGTTGTCCTACGGACTAAAACCCTCCAGTTTATATAGACACCGGAGAGGGTTAGGGTTACACAAAGTCGGTTACAATGGTAGGAGATCTACATATCCATATCGCCAAGCTTGCCTTCCACGCCAAGGAAAGTCCCTTCCGGACACGGGACGAAGTCTTCAATCTTGTATCTTCATAGTCCAGGAGTCCGACTGAAGGTATAGTCCGGCCATCCGGACACCCCCTAATCCAGGACTCCCTTAGTAGCCCCTGAACCAGGCTGCAATGACGACGAGTCCGGCGCGCAGATTGTCTTCGGCATTGCAAGGCGGGTTCCTCCTCCAAGTACTTCATCGAAGATTTTGAACACAAAGATAGTGTCCGGCTCTGCAAAATAAGTTTCCACATATTTCCATAGAGATAATAATATTTACACAAATCTAATCTGCTAACGTATTCCGTAGTGTGACACACCACGGCCAAGCCTTTATCTGAGTCGTTTTATTATCCCACCTCAGCGCGTCATGCGAGGCGGTTTCCTTGGCATGTCTTGTTAAAGCAGAGATCGTGTCCCCTTATTCCGGGATTCTCATCAATACGGGCGTGGGTAACCCAACCGCTTCTAGGACTCCTAGATTATAGGCAAGTCCAAACGGACACGGAGAGGACGCTTGCTATTCACCCTCTTTATAAAGGGGACAAGGCTTTTATTTTCCCTCCCATGCTCAATCGAATCCTTCCCCCACCTCAAGCTCAAACGCCCAAAGTTCAGGTCAGGTGCTCCGAACCTTCAGTCATGTCCGGATCTAGCCTTCAAGGCCGATGGGTGCCTTCCTCCATCACGGAAGAAGACATCAAAAAGTTGAGGGAGGCCAGATATCTGACCGCCGAGATTTTGCATTGACTGCCTCCCCGAGGGCAGGCCGTCCCCACCCCTGAACCCAACGAGAACGTCGTGTTCGTCTCCCACTTCCTCCGAGGTCTAGGCCTTGCTCTGGATCCTTTCGTCAGGGGTTTGATGTTTTATTACGGGCTAGATTTCCATGATCTAGCTCCGGACTCCTTTCTTCATATCACGACATTTATTGTCGTGTGCGAGGCCTTCCTCCGGGTTACCCCTCACTTTGGCCTATGGCTCAAGACCTTTGAAGTAAAGCTGAAGATGGTCGAGGGGCAACATGCAGCATGTGGAGGTGCCTCAATACGCAAGATGACGGTAGCTCTGTGGCCCAAAGGATCCATCCAAGAGGTGTCTGAATTGTGGCAACAGGAGTGGTTCTACATCACGGCTCCTAGAAGTGCCAAGTGGGCGGCCGCCCCTGTTTTCCGCTCGGGCCCTCCACTGCAAAGCCGCATTCGAGATCTCTTCAATGGAGATTTCAGTTTGGTTGCGGTAATACAAGTTATGCTGGTTCGTCCAGTCCAGCCTTGCAAACGCCGGCCTCTTCACCCGTGGGAGTTCAATCCCGAGGGACCGCGTGTCATTCAAAATTTTCTCGGCCTGACGCACGAGGAGATGTACAAGTCATTCTTCGGACCTCGGGTGGAGTGTCCGGAAATCACCGAGGACGTGGGCCTGAGTAGTAACCGCGCCGCCAAACAGGTAAGGCATCTTCCGGCCGAACATACTATCTCTCCTTTGTTACGAAGTTATTTCTAAGAGTTCGCTTTTTGACCAGGACTGGCTAACAAAGGCGAAGTTGATTCGTTGTTCGTCCCCCCTCCCTGAGGGTTTGGAAAATCCGGTATTGGAAAAGATGCTCCAGACCGCACCTTGCCCAGAGCCCTTGAAGGAAGATACTGTGGAGGATAATATGGGCGGACGCGGGCCCCCAACGCTGCCCATTCTAACCGAGGGAGCGAGCGTCTCCATGAAGGAAGATGACCAGAAGAGGAAAAGGACTGCGCCCGGGGATTCGGAAGCCGAAGCTTCCAAACGGGAGAAGAAGTCTCCCACAGAGGGTCCTACCTTGGGGGGCGTTGTTGCCGCACAAAGTCCGCGGGGGGATCAATTCTCCCACGGGTCGTAAGTGACCCGAAATACTTTAATAGTACAGATATGCCATCTTTTTCTTCTGAGAGAATAACCACCGCATATATTTTTGCAGTTCGGGCCTTAGCCCCTCTCAAATGAGCTTGTCTTCGGGGGATCTTCTTCCAGAGATGATGGAGAGCGAAACGCCTCCTCCAGACTCCTCCGCTCCGGAAGCGGGCGACCCTGAAGTGTCGTCGCGGAGGGCCTCTCCGAGTCCGGTGAGGCCAGAAGATAATCCCATTGACCCCCGAAGCTCCTAGTGTCCGGCTCCTGAAGAGAGCAGACAAAAGAGTCCGGCACCGTCTAGTGTGCGATCGGATGTTCTGAGGGAATTGGTGGGGCGAGCGGCCATCTCAGATGAACACCATGTGTTGATGAATACGGTGATGGAGAGAATCTCATCCGCCAAAAGCGGATTGCATGAAGCTTTTATGAGTCTACTGACAGGCTTTGAGGTACATAAAAGAATGTATGATAGTCCTGCACATGCTAGGTGCGCCCTGTGTAGATAGTAACCCCTGAGAGTCTGGTTGTCATCGGAAACGACGACGAATAGAGGATCATATTCCCAGGTAATAACCATACTGCCTCTATGTGCAGGTGATGGAAGCTCTGGTGGCTAGCCGGACTAGCGACTTTGCCCATTTAGAACGGCAGTTGGATGCGGCAGACGCCGACATCGAGCTTGTTAACAAAAGGCTTGACGAGGCATAGGGTAAGTGTTATTATCTGGTAAACACCACATAGGAAGGGCAGCATGATGCCAGTATCTTTAATATGTTGTGACTGCAGATGGAGCTGCCACTGTTGAGGCCTTGCGGGCAGAACTTGCCCGAGCCAAGGAACAAGTGAGGTTGGGTAATGCGGCTGCTTTGAAGGCGGCCGAAGAGTTGCAAGCCGAGAAGGCCGCGCATGGAGAGAGCCGAGACAAGATGGCCAAGATGGCCATAGAATTAAAAGCCGCCACCGACCGTTGCCGGGTTCTTGAAAAGGAAAACCAAGCGAAGGCATCGGACCTTGAGAAGGCTGCTGCGACGATAAAGGACCTCCTCTCTGCTATGAGGGCAAAGAAGGAGGAGTTGCGGGAAGCCGTTGATATTGTAGCTGGGAAATCCTTTATGTTGTGGAGGAAGTTCGGAGATCCACGGTATGCCCCTCTAGATCGGCTATGGAGTTCGGAGGATGTATATATGGATTTGGCGGCGAGCGCTGCCGATGCGGCCAATTATTTCCAGGGTCAGACGGACCGTGAAGTAGACCAGCTATTTTGGAGACAATTCCATTCGCCCGAGCATCCGCTTTCATTGACTGACCAATTAGCCGAATGGGCTGAACTAAATAGGTTGCCCGGACTCTCCATAAGATCTGCTGTGGATCAGCTATGGCCGGAAAGGTCAAAACCGAACAGCTATTTCAGCTTGGTGCAGCAGTTCCTTGACGTGGTGCCGCGCATTAATGCGATGAAGAGGTCGGCGTGCATAGAGGGCGCACGGATGGCCTTTGCCCATGTTAAAGCATACTGGGCGGAGATGGATGCTACCACTGTTGCAGCGCGAGATTCGGCCATAGGTCGAAGGGCTGCTGAGCACTACTTTGAAGAAGTTCTTGAGGGTGCTCGTTTGATAGAGACTCAGTGCTCAAAAAATATTATGTTTGAGTGATATGTAATCTCATTGTAAGCGAAATGCTTTTATAAATTTTTATAAGGCTATTTTTATACTTTTGCCTGAAAGTAATATGATGCCTCCTGGGCGGCCGTTTATGTATACATGTGTATAACCTGAAAGATTACAGCTGTCGGCTTCAACCCTCACGCATATAATGCGGAGGTGCTCGCAAAAACACGCGTACACACTTAACCCAACGTCTTGGTCCTATTAAGGAGGTGATAGCGGAGCGAGTGAGGCAACCGGACTATAATGCTTTAGCACTTTCACTTAGCCATAGGAGTTTGACAGTGGGGCTACTAAATAGCCCCTGGTGGCTCCGCACTTTCCCGATCCCGGGGTGCGTACATGCCTGGCCGGAAAACGGCCCTTCATTAAGGCGGAGGAATTCTAACATTCCAACAGGTCATCAAGTGGTTGACCAGTCTCACGCTATATCATGACAGTCAGTTTTCGGCTTTCTCTACTGAGGTGCTCGTCCGAATGAACCAGGGCACAATCACAGTAGTTCTCCTGGTGCTACCTTAGCCGGTAAAGCGGAACGTAAGGCACCAAAACACAGGAGCCAGGCAAACCCAACATTTGACCAAAGACAATGATTCGGAGCTGATGCATATAGGGCCAAAATAGCGACGCCGAACACTCCCTAAGGTATTCGGTCTTTGTGGTATAAACCGGGCCTAAATAATGGCCTTTGTAAGAAGCCCCTTGTGCCCAGGTACGTGCATTGTTCTGGTGTGGCCACATGCCAAGATGTCAGCATCCTTCTCAACGGTGGATATGTATCAACAAGAGACAGTAAAAAAGGTTTACGCAGGGTCTTAATCAAAAAGAATCCTTGGAGCGGGTCCCTGCTGCATGTCTGCGCCTGTGTCTCCGTTGTGCCGTATCCTGGACGGGTGTGGCACGATGATCGTCTGTAAAAGAGAGGAATTTAGGTGAAAAAGTTGTCATGCAAAAAGATAGTTTGTTAAAGAAACCATGTATAATTCAAGATGAGAAGAAATTGCCACTTGTCTGCACGTGTTGAGCCCCTTGTATTGACAAATAGGGGTGTGACCATTTATTCGGTATAAGTAGTGGCGCCTGACTCGATTAGTTGTGTCTGAGGTCTTGACGACCTATTGGATGCTTTCGCTTGTCCGGGCGCCTTTAGTGTGCGGCTGCCAAGGCAGCCTCACTCTCTTCGGCGCGCAGAGATCGCTTGATATTTCCGTGCACTGTAATGATGCCACGTGGACCGGGCATCTCGAGTGTGAGGGAGGCGTAGTGTGGTATTGGATTAAAGCGAGCAAAAGCTTCGCGTCCGAGCAGTGCTTGATAGCCACTTTGAAATGGAGCGGTGTGGAAAGTTAAATGCTCGCGACGGAAGTTATTGGGGGAGCCGAATATAACTTGTAGTACGAGGGAGCCCGTACGACGAGCCCCTGGGCCTGGCGTTACTCCTTTAAAGGTAGTATTGCTATGGTGAATTTGTGTTGGGTCTAACCCCATCCCGCGGATTGTATCCTGATATATTAGGTTTAGGCTATTGCCGCCGTCCATCAAGACTCTTGTGAAGTGATATCCTCCAATTACTGGGTCTAATACCAGGGCAGCCCATCCTGTGTGTCGGATACTTGCTGAGTAATCGTGATGGTCGAAAGTGATCGGTTGAGACGACCAGTGGCAGGACTTCGTGGTGACAGGCACTTGGGTATATTTTCCTGGGAGTGCCGCGTTGTTTTTTCCCTTGATTACGTGTAACACGTTTACTGTTTTGACTTCTGGTGGAAATTTCTTTTGTTCCCCCGTGTCTTGCTTGGGGGGCTCGTCCTCGTCTTCACTTGGTGTATCCTCCCCCTTATGTACGGCGTTGAGCTTGCTGGACTGCTTGAAGACCCAACATTCTTTGTGGGAATGATTAGCAGGTTTACCAGGGGTACTATGAATCTGACATACTTGGTCCAGAATTTTGTTGAGGCTGGACAATTCATCCCTGGTGCCTTTAGGGGGCGGATTTTGACCTGGCCGAGAGCTTTTGAATCCGGATTTTACTGCCATGCCCTTCGTGTTGTCTTCTTTATTTCGGCGTTTGTTATTGCTGTTGCGCCGTGATTTCCCGTTTCCATCTCTAACTTCAGATGTACTGGGGTCGCTAGTGCTACATCTGGCTAGCCAGTTGTCCTCACCCGTGCAAAAGCAGGTCATGAGGTTTGTTAATGCGGCCATCATTCTCGGCTTATTTTGGCCGAGGTGTATGGCGAGCCATTCGTCATGGACGCTATGCTTGAAAGCTGCCAAGGCTTCGGCGTTCGGACAGTCGACAATCTGGTTCTTTTTAGTAAGAAACCTGTTCCAAAGCTTTCGGGCTAACTCTCCGGGCTATTTAGTTATATGACTCAAATCGTCCGCATCCGGAGGTCGGACATAAGTCCCTTGAAAATTTGCCCGAAAGGCGTCTTCGAGCTCTTCCCAACTTCCAATGGAGCTTTCGGGGAGGCCTTTGAGCCAGTGACGAGCTAGCCCTTTGAGCTTGAGGGGTAAGTACTTGATGGCGTGGAGATCATCTCCTCGAGCCATATGGATATGAAGGATGTAGTCTTCAATCCAGACCCCAGGGTCTGTTGTTCCGTCGTATGCCTCTATGTTTACGGGCTTGAATCCCTCTAGAAATTCATGGTCCAGCACCTCATCGGTGAAACATAGGGGGTGTGCGGCACCCCTGTAGCTGGGTGTACCGCGTTGTTCGGATGTTTGTTGTGTTGCATTGTATGCTGGGGCGCGCTTGCGTGGTCCATAGATGGATCTTGTTGCGCCGTCCTTTGGGTGCGAGCCCTCGCATGGGTCGCTATTGTAGTGTGAGCGGCGTTGTATGCCACTCTGTGTTGGTAGAGGGGTCGTCTATCCGACCAGGTGGCTGCTTTGATATTTGGTTGTGGGGGGTCTGAGGCCTCCTCATCGAATTCGGGTAGCAGCTTACGCTTTGGGTAGCTCTTGGAGGGACGATTGTCGCCGTACCTTGCTGCAGTGTTGAGTATTTTACTCCATCTGATTTGGAGTGTGTCTTGCGCGGCCTTGAGCCTTTGCTTCTGCTTTTTCAGACTCCTTGCGGTGGCAACAAGCCTTTTACGGGCAGTCTGCTGCTCCGGGTGTCTGTCCGGCGTTATGTCGTCTAGACCATTATCCTTGATAGGATTTGTTTGTTCGGTTTGATTATCCGGATGCCGTTGTCCGGCAGCGGTTCGCCCTGCTCCAGCGTTGGGTCTGTGTGATCACTATTTCTGTCGAGGCGGGATTTGGGGCGGCGCTTGCGTCGCTGCTTTGACTGCTTTTCGAGGGAACAAGCCTTCGGTGCGTCCTTCCGCTCCTCATCATCATCTTTTGGTGCGTCCACCATGTATACGTCATATGACGAGGTGGCGTTGCAGGGCCCAATAGGCGCTGGTTCTTCATCGTCTCCTTCATCAGCGTCCATACCATCGATGTCTTCGGCATCGAAGTCGAGCATGTCGGTTAAATCGTCGACAGTGGCTACAAAGTGGGTGGTGGGTGGGCTTTGAATTTCTTCATCGTCCGCATCCCAATCTCGCTGACCGTAGTCCGGCCAGGGCTCTCCTGATAAAGAGAGAGACTTTAGTGATTTTATAATATCGCCAAAGGGCGAGTGCTGAAAGATGTCCGCGGCAGTAAACTCCATGATCGGCGCCCAATCGGATTCGATTGGCAGAGGCGCGAATGGTTCGGAGTCCGGAGAGGAGTCCGGCTCCTTGGAATCATGAGTCTCGCGGAGTGCGGGGCTGGTGTTCGGCTCAATCGCCGTTAGGATTGCAGCCCCCGAGGCGGCGTCCAACTGCCCATCCTCGATCGGTGCAGTTGGCTCCGAATTAAGGGTCGAAGCTGATGCGGGTGCAGCCTTCAGGGCACTGTTAGGCGGCAGAGCTAGATCATGCTCGTCGTGGCAGTGCGGCGCGCTCGGTAGTGGCTCGAATCCGTCAAAGATCAAGTCCCCGCGGATGTCAGCCGTGTAGTTTAAACATCCAAATCTGACCTAACGGCCAGGGGCATAGCTTTCGATCTGCTCCAGATGGTCAAATGAATTGGCCCGCGGTGCAAAGCCGCCGAAGACAGAGATCTATCCGGGGAGACAAGTTTCACCCTGGACCGCATCACTATCGATGATCGTAGGAGCCATCAAGCCTGACGGCGACGACACAGAGGAACTCTCAATGAAAGCACCAATGTCGGTGTCAAAACCGGCGGATCTCGGGTAGGGGGTCCCGAACTATGCGTCTAGGCCGGGTGGTAACAGGAGGCGAGGGACACGAAGTTTTACCCAGGTTCGGGCCCTCTCGATGGAGGTAAAACCCTACGCCCTGCTTGATTAATATTGATGATATGGGTAGTACAAGAGTAGATCTACCACGAGATCGAAGAGGCTAAACCCTAGAAGCTAGCCTATGGTATGATTGTTGTTATGTATGTTGTCCTACGGACTAAAACCCTCCGGTTTATATAGACACTGGAGAGGGTTAGGGTTACACAAAGTCGGTTACAATGGTAGGAGATCTACATATCCGTATCGCCAAGCTTGCCATCCACGCCAAGGAAAGTCCCTTCCGGACACGGGACGAAGTCTTCAATCTTGTATCTTCATAGTCCAGGAGTCCAGCTGAGGGTATAGTCCGGCCATCCGGACACCCCCTAATCCAGGACTCCCTCACCGGGCATCTCCTCTGAAGGACGACCTGTTAGCACACCTACAGACATTACTCTGTTAGTCGACTTCCCCGCCAAACTTTTTTTCAAAGGTTCGTTCAAGCACTTACTATATATGCCGCGCCGAAGCCGCTGATTCTCCTTAACGGAGTCTGACAGCTGGGCACGAACATCTTTTAGGTCGACGCCCAGCTTTGTGTTGGCATCTTGGAGATCGTTCTTCTCCCTCCTCACCTTTGTCAGCACCTTCTCCCCAGCCTTCAGCTGGCGTAGGAGTTGTTGCCTTTCCGGACTCAATCCGGCGCCATCTGCAATTTCATTTGTCAGATTCGCACCCATGCCGTGCTTTGCAAAATACTTATCTTTCGAAGTGTATATTACCAGAGGGGGTCTCCTTGGGCTCCCCTGCCGCGGCTAGTGCGGCCTCAAGTTGGGCTTTGCACTCTTCCAGCTCCTGGGACAGTAGGGAATTCTTTTCTGTAAGAACCTGCATAACATATGATCCTTAAATCAGTTATTCTAACTGTTTCAAGTCTCAGGGGCTACTGGTATATATATATATAATTGCCAAAAATTTCTTACCCGTATGTCTTTTACATATTGCTCCGTGGCTCTCGCTAGACCATTTTGAGCGCCACAGAGGTACGCATCTCCCGAATTGAAGGCATCTAATGCCTCTCGGGAGAAACAAGCGTCGCGAAGAATTGTCCGACGACGCCTGTGGTTCATGGCACTCTCCACCTCAGAGTTGGTGGCAGACAACCTGTCCACATCCTCCGTCGAAGGAGAGTCTGGTGCGCGCGTTGTGTTCGCCTCCGCCTCCGGACCAGGCTTTGGAGCCTGGCTGGTGGAGGCGCGATTGGCAGCCTCTCCGGATATAGTCCGGCGAGGTCTCTTTGTCCTTAAGAGAGCACGAGTGTTAACATGCCTTGAAGGTATAACACCTGGGATAAGGGGGCGCGCCATACCTTTGCGTTGACGTCTCGGTCCGTACTGCACCTCTTTTCTGCCCACGGGGCCCTACGGCCCCTCGTTGGCTTGTCGCCGCAGGTTCAGCCTCCCGTCTCCAAAACCTCCCCTGCAAAGCTTGGTTGTAATCAGGAAACTGAAAACACGAGAGGGCGGACCCCTATTCGGGGAACTGGGACTTTGATCTCAGTTACCTGGGAGGCCGGGATTAGCCCTGGGTAATCAGCCGTAATGGCTACCAAGGCATTGTCCTTGCTCAATTGATGGAACACTCCATCAATCAGCTCCACAAATAAGTCCGGATCCTCTTGAGAGGCCGGGTCGAGGGACCGTCTTGGGTCCTCGGGTTGTGGAGGAGGGTTGTTTATTTCTTTAACAGCCTGGCGCAGTTCCTGCGTTAAAGTCGTTAGACTGAATATTTAACAATGGGAATATAAAACAGATGGGCAAGTAAACCACTTACCTAGCTTGGGGGATTGTACGTAGAAAATCCACCCTGCGGGTTGACGCAGAGAAATTCCTCCTCTTCTCCCTTGTACAAAGCCGACAAGGTCTTTGTTAGAGCCGCAGCCAAATCCGGCCCCTTATGGCCGTAGCGGGTGGCGTCGTCCTCCCTGTTGAAGTCCCACATGGGATGGCCTCTATACTGTAGCGGCTGCACCCCTCGCATGATGCATGCGGCCATGACCCCGATCATGGTCAGTCCGGAATGAGCTAACAATCTTATCCGGCTCATCAGGTAACGGACGTCCTTGTCACTTTCCCTCTGAGAGCTCTGTGGACGCCAACTTAGGCGCTTCTTTAGTGGAGCACTATCGAACTCAGGGAGGCCGATCCGGACAGGATCCGGCAGCGGGACGTCCTCTATGTAAAACCATTCCGAAGGCCAGTCCTCGGACGCCTTCTTTGGGGTTCCGGATAGATATCCAGTCCCGGCGATGCGCCACACTTCGGCTCCGCTCACTTGATATATCGACCCCTTCTGAGAGCGGGGCACAAGGCAGAATAGCTCTTTCCACAGCCCGAAATGAGCCTCAACACACAAAAATAGCTCGCAAAGGGCTACGAAGCCCGCGATATGCAATACGAAGGCAGGCGTAAGATTGTGTAGCTGGAGGCCATAGAACTCCAGGAGCCCCCAGAGAAACGGATGGATTGGAAATCCGAGCCCTCTTATTAAATAAGGGACGAGTCATACCCACTCTCCTTTGGAGGGATTAGGGGCACTCTCCGCTTGCTCTCCGCCATTATAGATGGCAAGACCGGCTCGAACCGGGACCATATAGGCCGGGGGGAGAAATCCCTTGGTTTGGAGCGTCACTAGCTCGCTATGCGGGATGGAGCATCTCTCCCAATATCCAGGCTGAGGGCTGGAAGGGCGAAAGGAGGAGTTGCGACGGCTAGCCATGGTGGTATGGACCTTTGTTGGATGCGCTCTGATGAACACTCGCGAAGGGGAGAAGGTGTGGTTTGGATCTAAATCCTCGTCCCCTTAAATGGGCGGCTCATTTATGCGGCTAGGGGTGTGGATGTAAAAACACTCAGACTTTTCATATTCGTTTGACACATGGGAGACGGCCATTATTGGGCGTAGAAGCCGAGGAGCGCAACATTTACAAGAAACCAGACTTTATTCGACAGGTACACGGAATTTGAAGGAGAACCCGCCTTGCAATGCCGAAGACAATCTGCGCGCCGAACTCATCGTCGTTGAAGCCTGGTTCGGGGGCTACTGAGGGAGTCCTGGATTAGGGGGTGTCCGGATGGCCGGACTATACCTTCAGCCGGACTCCTGGGCTATGAAGGTACAAGATTGAAGACTTCTTCCCGTGTCCGGGAGGGACTTTCCTTGGCGTGGAAGGCAAGCTTGGCGATACGGATATGTAGATCTCCTACCATTGTAACCGACTTTGTGTAACCCTAACCCTCTCCGGTGTCTATATAAACCGGAGGGTTTTAGTCCGTAGGACAACATACAGAACAACAATCATACCATAGGCTAGCTTCTAGGGTTTAGCCTCTCCGATCTCGTGGTAGATCTACTCTTGTACTACCCATATCATCAATATTAATCAAGCAGGACGTAGGGTTTTACCTCCATCAAGAGGGCCCGAACCTGGGTAAAACTTCGTGTCCCTTGTCTCCTGTTACCATCCGGCCTAGACGCACAGTTCGGGACCCCCTACCTGAGATCCGCCGGTTTTGACACCGACAGGCTCCCTCCCACGTCTTAGTGGCAGCACTTAGCTCCACGCTGGTGAGAAGACAAGAAGACTAGACTAGGTGCCGGACGCGGCTTTTCATTTGCTTTCCGCAGTTGGCTTGCCCCTTTTTTAGCGAGAATTTGCTTTCTAGTGTTCCTTGCTGGCTTGGTTCCATTGCCTCTTTGCCTCCTTTTCCGCTCTCGGTTCCCCATTTTTTGACCCGTACTCTCCCTCGCATGCCTCATGAGGGGGCTGGACAGGTGGCCTCTTGAGCATTTTTGTTTTCCTGTTTTTCGCAGGGCACCCTCGCTCGAGTTCGCAAGTTGGCACACCCCTCTCAATCCGTGCCCCCCGGGTACTGCGATGTGAAGCAATGGGTTATGGCCGGCAGTGCATGCGACCAGGATTCAGAAGAACAAGAATTCCCTAACAAATTTTTGCAGTTCCCGAACGCCTTCCGAGCACAGGAGGCCTCGCCAGGCATTGGGGAACGCGCGCCTCGCAAGGCGTAAACTACTTCAACCGCACCAAGCTAAGTTATTCCTACGTGCATACAAAAAACCTGACGCTGCAACACAACACATGAGCGATAAACATAGCACACCCACTTGGAAATCATAGTTGTTGCATGCCCCAGCGGGGCCCCATACTTGTTTATCTAAATGCAGGAAAGAAAAGAAGAACGAAACAAAAGCGGCACGTGCTCCTGCTGCAGGTCGGGAGGACGGGCCCATGGCGCTCTCCTGAGCTCAGCCAGACCCCTCTTCATGCTTCACTGAAGCGCGGTGACGAGACGATTTACTGCCACCTTTGAAGCGAGCGTGGCCGCTGGTCATAGTTGCCGCTGCTGGAGCTGCCGCCGAAAGAAGAGTCGCCGTAGCTGGACGAGCCATGGTCGGAGCCAAGGGCGAGCCCGCCTTCACTCTCATCGCGGTCATCACCGAGGCCGAGCGCTTCACCACCGTCGTTGTCCTCGGGGCAGCACCCGACGCGGCGGCCATCTTCCCCGAACAGCCTCACGTAGAGGGTCGTGTGGCCATCATACTTGAAGTGGAGGGAGCACCGCCGGCTCAAGCTGCGCGCGCGGGCAAACGTCTGCCAGCCATGGGCCAGGGCTGCATTGCCTGCGGCGGAGACCTCGACCGCGACCCACGAGGCCTTGCTGCAGCAGTCGTCCGCCTGCAGCCACAGACCGCCTGGACCAGTGGCCGGCAGCTCGCCGACAAAGAAGCGCGGGAGCTGAAGCCAAGTGCCGACCGGGTTCTCCGACCACACGATGAACTCCGACAACACTTCCGCAGAGTGGAAGTGCGGCCTAGGCGGCCGCGCGACCATGGCGCACCTCCCTTTATTGACGGGGCTCCCATGACTCGGGCGATCACCACCACGCGAAGAGGCACCACCCCGACCGTGAGGGGCTGGGACGGGGGTCATGGTGTGCTTGTGGGAACGACCGTGCCCCCTCTTGGACGGCGGTGAGCCAGGCCCCTCCTGGCGAGCCTTCCCCTTCTCTGCAGCCGAGAGCCTCTTCACAGGCGCCATGGGTGTCGCTACTGGCAATCAAGCAAGGAAGAAGAAGGAGCGGGGAGAGCAAAGGAAGAGATGGGTGACAGGGGCTCCGCCCCCCCCCTCTTCCCATTTATAGCTAAGGGGAGGCCAACCGCCGGCCTCCACGATCTAAGGTAATAATGATATTTTTCTGCATGTAGCAAGGACTCGTCAAGTCGGGCAGTTGCCGAGGCGGCATGGGGAAGCGGAGACGCCCACGTCCAATCAATCGCCACGCATCGAACGGGGCCACAGGCTGTTGGGGACCGCGGTGCTCCACACTTGCCCTTTGGTTTCGCCTTGAAGCCAAGCCCGAGCGCGCCTTGGGCCCGGGGGCTACTGTCGGTGTTCTGGGAACGGGGGTCCCCAGACTTGCTTGCCCGCGGCCCGCGGCGTGGCTCCACCAGGGCCCTGTACGGCCCATCTTCACTAGCAAACACTCAAGACCCTCACGAAGGGCCAAGCCTCGTGAGGCAAATGACGCAAGACCTCCTTAGAGGTGGCCTCACCAGGCTGGCTCGTGAGGGGTGGAGAGATCAAGGTAGTGGACACCTCGCGAGGTTTGTGTGACGCAAGCCATGACGACCGGAGCCAGGCGGGCGCCAGTGCGCGTAGTGTCCTCGTTTCCTATTTTGTGCTAAAGAGGCAAGCACAGGCGAGGAGTCCTAAGGCTTCAGGCAAAGGTTTCCATATCGGTGCAACAAGACCAAGACCAGCAGGACAGCAGGACGGAGGTCACCGTGGAGCCCAAGACGGCGTCACCACCAGAGCCTTTGGCAGACGAAGACTACTTTTGTCAGGATAGCTTGTACTAGTTGTCCCCCTTCAAATTGGCTGTTGTGGGATCCCTTCCTGCCTAATATTTGGGAAGAGGACACGGGCCTCTATATATATAGGACTAGCCACCACCGTAGGGGGGACATCTAATCAGACCCGGGACCAGATCCATTCCACCACCACACTCACCAAGCACAAGAGCACATCTCCTCAGGATGTTGTTCTTCCCTTGTAACTGTTCATCCTCAGCCCAAGAGGCAATCCACCACACCACACTGGAGTAGGGTATTACACCACATTGGTGGCCCGAACCAGTAAAAACTCTTGTGTCTCGTGTTCTTTTGGTTCGTCGAGCTAGGCCGTGAGATCATGGTGTGTACGAACTAGAGGGGGGAAAGATCTTTGTGCGCACCCCAGTGTTCGAACCTCAAGGGTTTTGCCAGAACCCGAAATCCGACAGTTTTCGACAAGTTCAAGGAGTTAACTATGATGAGACCTTCTCACCCGTAGTGATGCTTAAGTCCGTCTGAATCATGTTAGCAATTGCCGCATTTATGATTATGAAATTTGGCAAATGGATATCAAAACTGCATTCCTTAATGGATATCTTAAAGAAGAGTTGTATATGATGCAACCAGAAGGTTTTGTCGATCCAAAAGGTGCTAACAAAGTGTGTAAGCTCCAGCGATCCATTTATGGACTGGTGCAAGCATCTCGGAGTTGGAATATACGCTTTGATAGTGTGATCAAAGCATATGGTTTTACATAGACTTTTGGAGAAGCCTGTGTTTATAAGAAAGTGAGTGGGAGCTTTGTAGCATTTCTGATATTATATGTGGATGACATATTGTCAATCGGAAATGATACTGAATTTTTGAATAGCATAAAAGGATACTTGAATAAGAATTTTTCAATGAAAGACCTCGATGAAGCTGCTTATATATTGGGCATCAAGATCTATAGAGATAGATCAAGACGCTTAGTTGGACTTTCACAAAGCACATACCTTGATAAAGTTTTGAAGAAGTTCAAAATGGATCAAGCAAAGAAAGGGTTATTGCCTGTGTTACAAGGTATGAAGTTGAGTCAGACTCAATGCCCGACCACTGCAGAAGATAGAGAGAAAATGGAAGTCATTCCCTATGCTTCAGCCATAGGTTCTATCATGTATGCAATGTTGTGTACGAGACTTGATGTGTGCCTTGCTATTAGTTTAGTAGGGAGGTACCAAAGTAATCCAGGAGTGGATCACTGGACAGCGGTCAAGAACATCCTGAAATACCTGAAAAGGATTAAGGATATGTTTCTCGTTTATGGAGGTGACAAAGAGCTCGTCGTAAACGGTTATGTCGATGCAAGCTTTGACACTGATCCGATGACTCTAAGTCACAAACCGGATACATATTTTTATTGAATGGTGGAGCTGTCAGTTGGTGCGGTTCCAAGCAGAGCGTCGTGGCGGGATCTACGTGTGAAGCGGAGTACATAGCTTTGTCAGAAGCATCAAATGAAGGAGTCTAGATGAAGGAGTTCATATCTAATCTAGGTGTCATACCTAGTGCATCGTGTCCAATGAAAATCTTTTGTGACAATACTGGTGCAATTGCCTTGGCAAAGGAATCCAGATTTCAGAAGATAACCAAGCACATCAAGAGACGCTTCAATTCCATCTGCGATCAAGTCAAGGAGGGAGACATAGAGATTTGCAAGATACATACAGATCTGAATGTTGCAGGCCCGTTGACTAAGCCTCTCTCACGAGCAAAACATGATCAACACCAAGACTCCATGGGTGTTAGAATCATTACTATGTAACCTATATTATTGACTCTAGTGCAAGTGGGAGACTGAAGGAAATATGCCCTAGAGGCAATAATAAAGTTGTTATTTATATTTCCTTATATCATCATAAATGTTTATTATTCATGCTAGAATTGTATTAACCGGAAACTTAGTACATGTGTGAATACATAGACAAACAGAGTGTCACTAGTATGCCTCTACTTGACTAGCTCGTTAATCAAAGATGGTTAAGTTTCCTAACCATAGACATGAGTTGTCATTTGATGAATGGGATCACATCATTAGAGAATGATTTGATTCACTTGACCCATCCGTTAGCTTAGCACTATGATCGTTTAGTTTATTGCTATTGCTTTCTTCATGACTTATACATGTTCCTATGACAATGAGATTATGCAACTCCCGAATAGCGGAGGAACACTTAGTGTGCTATCAAACGTCACAACATAACTGGGTGACTATAAAGATTATCTACATGTGTCTCCAATGGTGTTTGTTGAGTTGGCATAGATCGAGATTAGGATTTGTCACTCCGTGTATCGGAGAGGTATCTCTGGGCCCTCTCGGTAATGCACATCACTATAAGTCTTGCAAGCAATGTGACTAATGAGTTAGTTGCGGGATGTTGCATTACGGAACGAGTAAAGAGACTTGCCGGTAATGAGATTAAACTAGGTATTAAGATACCGACGATCGAATCTCGGGAAAGTAACATACCGATGACAATGGGAACAACGTATGTTATCATGCGGTTTGACTGATAAAGATCTTCGTAGAATATGTAGGAACCAATATGAGCATGCAGGTTCCGATATTGGTTATGGACCGGAGATGAGTCTCGGTCATGTCTACATAGTTCTCAAACCCGTAGGGTCCGCATGCTTAACGTTCGATGACTATCGGTATTATGAGTTTAAGTGTTTTGATGTACCGAAGATAGTTCGGAGTCCCGTATGTGATCACGGACATGACGAGGAGTCTCGAAATGGTCGAGACATAAAGATTGATATATTGGACGATGTTATTCGGACACCGGATGAGTTCAGGGGTCACCGGATAAATATCGGAGTGTCGGGGGGTTATCGGAAACCTCGGGGGAACTAATGAGCCAACATGGGCTTTGTGAGAGAGAGGCGAGGGCCCTCGGGCAGGCCCCCCCTGAGGTGTCCGAATTGGACTAGGAGGGGCGGCGCCCCTCCCTTTCCTTCTCCCTCTCTCCCTCTCCTTCCTTCCCCCTCTCTTCCCTTGTTGGAAACCTACTAGGAATAGGATTCCTATTCCTAGTAGGAATCCTACTTGGGGGTGCGCCCCATGAGGTCCGGCCGGCCTCCCCCTTGCTCCTTTATATATGGGGGCAGGGAGCACCCTAGAACACACAAGTTGACAGTTGTCTTAGCTGTGTGCGGTACCCCCTCCATAGATTTCCACCTCGGTCATATCGTTGTACTGCTTAGGCGAAGCCCTGCGTCGGTAACTTCGTCATCACCGTTATCACGCCGTCATGCTAACAAAACTCTCCCTCGTCCTCAACTGGATCAGGAGTACGAGGGATGTCACGGAGCTGAACGTGTGCAGATCGCGGAGGTGCCGTGCGTTCGGTACTTGATCGGTTGGATCGCGAAGATGTTCGACTACATCAACCGCGTTACTTAATGCTTCTGCTTTCGGTCTACGAGGGTACGTGGACACACTCTCCCCTCTCATTGCTATGCATCTCCTAGATAGATCTTGCGTGATCGTAGGAAATTTTTTGAAATACTGTGTTCCCCAACACACATCGCCCCCGGTTGCAGCATGAGCTTCCCCGTGTTGTTGTCGCTCACGTCGTGGGTGGGAGGCAGGCTAGCCATTAGCATGGAGGGTTCTCGCGGTGGTGTTGCAAGCCCGCGATAGCACCGTTCATGTGTGCACATGAGAAAGAACGGGGAGGAAGTAGGAAGGAGACGAGAAACGTGTGGACTATGTCATGGATATGGGACACAGATACCCTCGGGAAGTTTGAACATGGCCCAATGATGACCCACAAATATAGGGGATCAATCGTAATCATTTCGGTAAGTAAGAGTGTCGAACCCAACGAGTAGCAAAAGGAAATGACAAGTGGTTTCAGCAAGGTATTCTCTGCAAGTACTGAAAATAGCAGTAACAGATAGTTTTGTAGCAAGACAATTCATAACAAGTAACAAGTAGCAAGAGTAATAAAGGTGTAGCAAGGTGGCCCAATCCCTTTTATAGCAACAGACAAGCCGAAAGTACTTATAGTGAGCGAAGCGTTCTCGAGGACACATGGGAATTCTCATCAAGTCACATTCATCATGTTTAGTTGATTCACGCTCACTACTTTGATAATTTGATATGTGGGTGGACCAGTGCTAGGGTGTTGTTCTTACTTGAACAAGCAACCCTCTTATGATTACCCCATCTCGCAAGCATCTGCAACTACACAAGAAGAATTAAGATAAATCTAACCATAGAATGAAACATATGGGTCCAAATCAGGCTCTTACGGGATAACACATAAACTACGGTTTAAAATTCTGTCACTCTCGCAACCCATCATCTACTTACTACTCCCTAATGCCTTCTCTTAGGCTCAAGTATGGTGAAGTTCATATAGTCGACATTCACATGACACTGCTAAAGGAAGAACAACATACATATCATCAAAATAATGAACGAATACCAACTTCACATGATTATTTATAACAAGACTTCTCTCATGTCCTCAAGAACAAAATAACTACTCACAAATCATATCCATGTTCAAGATCAGAGGTCTATTGAATATGCTCAAGGATATAGACATATAATCTTCCACCAAATAAACCAACTAGCATCCACTACAGATGTAGTCAACACTACTAGCAACCCATAGGTGCCAATATGAGGTTTTGGGACAAAGATTGAATACAAGAGACGAACTATGGATTGAGAGAAGATGGTGATAGTGAAGATGTTGATGAAGATTGGTCCTCCCATGATGAGAGGAACGTTGGTGATGTCGATGGCTTCGATTTCCCCCTCCCGGAGGGAAGTATCCCCAACAGAATCGTTGTGCCGGAGAGCAAAAGTGCTCCTGCCTAGGTTCCGCCTCAAGACGACGATGCTTCTTACCGAAAGTCTTCTTATTTCTAGGGCAAATGGCACTATATAGCAGAAGGAGGGCACCAAAGGCCTGCCGGTGGGCCCACAAGCCTCGGGGTGCACCCTAGGGGGCGCCCCTTAGCTTATGGCTCACTGGTGGGGCTCCTCCTAGTGATTCTTCTTCTAGTATTTTTCCCCATAAATTTTCAGGACATTTGGAGCTCTGGAGAATATCTATCTCTAACGTAGCTTTTTCTGGTCGAGAATTCCAGCTGCCAACAACTGCCCTCTTCATGTCAATCTTGCAAGTTAAGAGAGAAAAGGTATCAGAATAGCATCATAAAGTGAAATAATGACCCAAAACATAAAAAATAACAGTAGGAAAACACGATGCAAAATGGACGTATCACCCATCATGGGGGTGGCCCAGCAGGATGGCTCCAACTGTTTGAATAGCACCCGGATTGATATCGGACTTATAATAGAAGACGAGACTAGTTTGTATCCTACTAGGACTCTACATGTAAGCCAGCCCCTTCCACCTATATAAGGAGGGGCAAGGCGCCCCAAGAGGGCGGAATCTCTATAGCTAGACACAACTAGAGGAGAGACGTCTCATATGGTGACTCCCTCATGAGCATACGGAATAAGACCTAGCCACAAATAGCATATAGGGTTATTACTGGATGATGTTTTCCAGGGCCTGAAGTTGTTTAAATCTTGTATCTCGTGTGCTAACACACCTCAACGATCTCCACACGCATTAATCCCCGTAATCATCGTCAGATGATACCGTTGATAAACAACATCGACATTGGCGCCCACCGTGAGGCCTGCACATAAGGGTGTTGTTCTCTTAGAGGGAGACTCCCCAAGGATCGAGAAGCTCAAGATCGGCCGGATCAGGAAGAGCCGACACAGAATGTAGCGCCCAAGATGTGATTCTATCCCAATCACGTGATGAATTCATGATCAGGGCACAATCGCATTTCAAGCGCATAGCAAGGTGGATATCATTACAACATACCATGTACTAAATAGATGAGAATAGAAGGTAAAGGCTTACACTCGACACAAGCTACAACATGAATACAACAGTTCATCAATACATAACAATCAACATACAGAAGAGTAGGATCCGCTTACAGATGAAATCAAACGAAAAAGAAGAATGGCATCCACCCTGCAAATCCCAGGTCTCCCGACCTGGAACCTAACCCTTGATCAAAGAAGAAGAAGAAGAAGAAGAACTCCAAACAAGCAAGCATCGCACTCGCGTCAAATCATCGCATTACCTGTACCTGCAACTATTGTTGTAGTAATCTGTGAGCCACGAGGACTCAGCAATCCCATTACCATGGGTATCAAGACTACAAAAGCTTAATGGATATGGAATGGATAAGTGGTGAGGTTGCAGCAGCACTAAGCAATGTATGGTAGCTAAGTTACGAGTACAATAATAAGATGAGAAACTACGCAATGGTCACAAACTAGTAATGATCAAGAAGTGATCTTGAACTACTTACGTTCAAACATAACCCAACCGTGTTCTCTTCTCGAACTTCCCCGAAAACAGACAGTCACGGTTACGCACACGGTTGGTGTATTTTAATTGAGTTTACTTCAATTTCACTACAACTGGATATTAACAAATTCCCATCTGCCACATAACCACGAGCACGGCTCTCAAAAGTTTAAACCCTTCAGGGGTGTCCCAACTTAGCCCATGACAAGCTCACGATCAGCCGAGACAATCCTCCATCCCAGGACATCCGATCAAAATCAGGATCCCGGTGCACAAGAAATTTCGACAATGGTAAAACAAAACCAGCAAGACCACCTAGTGTGTCGATACCCCGATAGGAGCCGCGCGTATCTCGTTCTCAGGACAACACCGTCTACGCTAAGTGGATGGTAGCCAAAATACCATCGAGTTGCCCCGAGGCCAGACCACCGACTACTAGGTAGGTGGACCAACACTCATGAGGAGCACTGGCCCAGGGGTTGATTAAGAGACCTCGGGTGCCAGCAGGTCCCTATGCAAGTTTTAGTTGTTATTAGGCAAATGGTAAAACCAATGTTGGGCCTTGCTGGAAGAGTTTTATTCAAAGCAAACTATCAAGAGGGGCCCATAAACCCTCATCGTGTTAGGGATGCAAAATCAAGGAACATAACACCGGTATGATGGAAAGTAGGGCGGCAAGAGTGGAACAAAACACCAGGCAAAAGGCCAAGCCTTCCACCCTTTACCAAGTGTATAGATGCATTAATTAAATAAGAGATATTGTGATATCCCATGATATCCAAGATATCCATGTCCCAACATGGAACAACCTGCAACTGCACCTGCAACTAGCAATGCTATAAGAGGGGCTGAGCAAAGCGGTAACATAGCCAAACAACGGTTTGCTAGGAAGGGTGAAAAGGTTAGGGGCTATCATGGCAATTTGGGAGGCTTGATAAACAAGTGGTAGGTAGCGCGACATAGAGATAGCATCGAGACAACTAGCATAGCAAAGATAGTAGTGTGATCCAAGCTGACGGTCATCTTGCCTGAAATTCCGCTAGGAAGAAGAACGAGTCCAAGAAGTAGGCGAACCAACGTAGTCGAACGGATCCTCACAATCGCAACGTAACCGGAACTATCAAGGAGAAGCGCAACCGGAAAGAAGCAAACGACATAGTAAACAAACAATCATAAACATGGCACGATGCACAATCAAGTATGATGCATGTCCGGTTTAATGAGGCATGACATGGCAAAGTGCAACAAACAATAGTACAAATTAAGTGGAGCTCAATATGCAACGAGTTGCATATTGACAAAGCACCACATTCAATTATTTAGTTCACTCTTGTTTATGTATATGACAAGATTAAATGTTGGTTAACATGGCAAGAGGTGAAGCATAAGTAAGCTAACTATTTAGGCAAGTTTAAATGAGGCTGGAACAATGAACAACAATTCTGGAAAATCCCCATATGCATATTTTGAATTTGGTATTGTTCTGCCCTAAGTCATATTTTAATGTTCTTAAACATGCAAAGTGATGCACCATGTTAATATATGCATTTTTCTACGCCGTTTACATATAAATATTATTAAATTCAGAGCTACGGTTATTTAGTTATGAAATAAACCATTTTAGCATGTCATTATGCAAAATAAATGCAAACAGCAATTTAAACATTTTTAACATGGATGGAAGTTGCAACATGAAAGTACATGAAATTCTAAGCATTTTACATATATGAAGTTGTTACATGTGATGCATAGTTTGTGAGATATTAAATGCATGAACATGAGGACTTTTATGTAAAACAGAAGTTCACTGGATAATGGCAAAATCCGCAGTGCGTGGAAAAAAATACATGGGCCGAATCAATAGGTTGGCCAAACAGGTGGGAAAACAAGAAGAGGGGCGCTGGCGTGTGGCCTCACTAGGGGCCTCGGCCCGGTCGGTGTAGGAGACCCAAGAGGGCACGAGGTGCACAGACGCTCTGGCTGGGCCTTGGCACAAGAAGTGGCGCAGGTGCGGGATCAAGGCGTAGTCAACGCGCTAGCGGGCAAGCTGCGGCTGCTCGTTGTAGAGGAAGCAGAAGCCGGGGATGATGGACTTAGTGGAGGGCGGTGCGATAGGAAGCAGGGGTGGCTGGATCTGGACAAGAGGGCGGCGGGGAGGACCGATAGGAGGCACGAAGGAAGGCGGCGGCTTGGCGCTCGATCTGGAGCAGGGAAGATAGGGGCGGCGCGATCCAGAGGATGCAGTGGAGGCAGAGGCAGGGACTTGGCGAAGGCGCGATAGAAGGGACTTGCGCGGGGTCTCCGGTGACAAGCGGCACGGGGACACCGAGCTACAGGGTGCAGGAGATGGATCCGGTGAGGCTCGTCGGATCTGGTGCTGGAGGAGCTCGGGCAGCACTGCAGCAACATTGTTCCTGTCCACAGAGATAGACCGAGGTGAGTGGAGAGAGAGAGGGAAAGGAGAGGACGGAGAAGGAGAGCTGGGGCGCGAGACAGCAGCCTGTTGTCGTCGGGTTGGTCGCCGACGTGAGGACACAGGGAGCGGGGAGCCTCGTGTGGTGCTGCTATTGTCACCGACGGTGGCGAGGTCCGACTCGAGGAGAAGGCCGAGGTGCTCGGGAACGGGGAGGTGAGGTGGTTCGAGGTGGAGGCGCGTAGGGGGATCCGGCGGTCGTGGGGTTGAGGGCGAGGTAGAGGTAGCGCGGTCACCGGTTGCTGCTACTACTCCAGCGAGGGGGGGGGCTCGGGCATGCTGGTTCCTCGGGCACGAGGGATCGAGCGAGGAGGAGGGTTGCGGGATTGGGTGGATCGAGTGGAGGAGATGGTTACGCTGCTTGGATCTGGGAGGATCCCGAGAGAGAGTGGCGGCGGCTGGGGAGGATCCCTAGGAAATAGGCTTATGTCCAAAATGGACTAGGGATAGACTATATATATATATGGGAAAAGAGGGGAGTTGGATCGTCCGATCAAAATCCGACGGTCGAGAATAAATAGCTTAGGGGAGCTCAACAAAGAACCGAAGATATTTTAGGGATGTTTGGGGATGACCGGACCCAACAGTCACGACTGCCCGGTTCAGGTTCTAGAAAGTTTTGGACGAGCAAGCAAGGGGTTCTGTGCACTATGCAGAGAGGCAAGGTGGTTTTACAAGAGGGAATCGAAAACCCGGTTGGTCTCGGAACAGTCAATGAAGGCAAGGGGGGACGCGGAAACTACGAACGGATGCAAGTTTTATGAAAACATGCGGATGGAATGCACATGATGACATGATCAAATGCAACAAGCAAATAGAACACTCGACGGCAACGAAAAACATGGAAGTCGCCTGGAGCGTCGGTCTCGGGTCGTCACAACTCTCCTCCACTTACAAGAGATCTCGCCCCAAGATCTAGGGATGACAAATGGAAGAGCAAGAGAAGAGGTAAAATAAGTTGCTCCTTCGACAAACGAGTGAAACCACGAGCCTTGAGAGGTTGAACAACTTGAAGAAAGAATACAACAGAGATGAACAAAGTTGAAAGCATTTTGGTAGAGAATATAATCAAGGAACACAAGGAGAACCTTGAAGGTTGCAAAGGCATGAACCAAGAGTTCAAAGAACAAGATGGAATTTAAAATCACTCCGGTAGAAAAGAGAAACAAGGAACATTGCGAAAACCTTGTAGGTTGAAAGACATGAAACAAGAGCTTAATGAACCAAAAGAATATGAAAGCACACCGGTATGACGAGATAGCCAAGGAACAAGAATGACAGAATTTGAACAGCGCTCTGGTAGAAAAGTGAAGGAAAACTTGATAAGATGAAAAGATCTTGAAAAGAGAACACCACAATCCGGTTAGAAGGATAAGCAAGGAAAAGAACATGACCTTTACAAAACAAGATGATGAGTGAAGAGACAAACATCACAATGCCTCCGAAAGAAATGAAGGAATGGAATGAAAAGAACAAAGAAGAGAAAACATCCTCTATCACAAATAAATTGGAAAAGCATCCTTACAGAAGAAGGGTTGAACGGAGTTGTTGGAAAATCAACAATGAAATGATATCCTCCACGTGGACTTATGAAAACATCTCAGAACTAGAGGTGAAATTCTGCCACTAACGAAAACAATTGCTTGCCTGAGAAGAACAAGAGATGAAAAACTCCTTTTACCGAGAGAATAGGAGGAAACTTGGATTATAGGCACCACAACTAGCAACATTCCTTAGGGAAGGCTTTAGGTGTAATCTATACCAAGATAACTCCAATGAAGAGATTGATGGATTTAAAATACCACATTCTTGACAACATGTGAATCGCAAAACATGAATGGAAATTGTCAAGAATGAAAACACCATCTCAAAAGATAAGGTAAAAAGAATTGCACTTTGGAATGCAAGATGAAAAATACTTGAGCTCCTCGAACAAGAATCTTGACGAACAATAGAAGAATAAATTAAATCCTTAATGAACCACCATGTTGAGCCTTCATGAGAACACCGGTAACAAAAGAATGATCAAACGAAAGGAAAGAGAAGTTGAAGATACAACGTGAAGCCTTGCAATAATTTAGATGGAGCTTCACGGCAAGACAAGCAAGACAAAACATGGAACTCCGGATAAGAAAATATGAATGATGTCTACTACACAACCTTCTTCTTGTATACGTTGTTGGGCCTCCAAGTGCAGAGGTTTGTAGGATAGTAGCAAATTTCCCTCAAGTGGATGACCTAAGGTTTATCAATCCATGGGAGGCGTAGGATGAAGATGGTCTCTCTCAAACAACCCTGCAACCAAATAAAAAAGAGTCTCTTGTGTCCCCAACACACCCAATACAATGGTAAATTGTATAGGTGCACTAATTCGGCGAAGAGATGGTGATACAAGTGCAATATGGATCATAGATATAGGTTTTTGTAATCTGAAAATATAAAAATAGCAAGGTAACTAATGATAAAAGTGAGCGAAAACGGGATTGCAATGCGTTGAAACAAGGCCTAGGGTTCATACTTTCACTGGTGCAAGTTCTCTCAACAATAATAACATAATTGGATCATATAACAATCCCTCAACATGCAACAAAGAGTCACTCCAAAGTTATCCTTTCCGATCGATCTATTCAAGAGTCCGTAGTAAAATAACACGAAGCTATTCTTTCCGTTCGATCTATCCTAGAGTTCGTACTAGAATAACACCTTAAGACACAAATCAACCAAAACCCTAATGTCACCTAGACACTCCAATGTCACCTCAAGTATCCGCGAGTATGATTATACGATATGCATCACACAATCTCAGATTCATCTATTCAACCAACACAAAGAACTTCAAAGAGTGCTCCAAAGTTTATACCGGAGAGTCAAGACGAAAACGTGTGCCAAACCCTTATGCATAAGTTCACGAGGTCACGGAACTCATAAGTTTATCACCAAAACATACATCAAGTGGATCACGTGATATCCCATTGTCACCACAGATAAGCACATGCAAGACATACATCAAGTGTTCTCAAATCCTTAAATACTCAATCCGATAAGATAACTTCAAAGGGAAAACTCAATCCATTACAAGAGAGTAGAGGGGGAGAAACATCATAAGATCCAAGTATAATAGCAAAACTCGCGATACATCAAGAGCGTACCACCACAAGAACACGAGAGAGAGAGAGAGAGAGAGAGAGAGATCAAACACATAGCTACTGGTACATACCCTCAGCCCCGAGGGAGAACTACTCCCTCCTCGTCATGGAGAGCGCCGGGATGATGAAGATGGCCACCGGAGAGGGATTCCCCCCTCCGCCAGTGTGCCGGAATGAGTCTAGATTGGTTTTCGGTGGCTACGGAGGCTTATGGCGGCGAAACTCCCAATCTATTGTGTTCCCCGATGTTTTTAGGGTATATGGACATATATAGGCGAAAGAAGTCGGTCAGGGGAGCCACGAGGGGCCCACGAGGATGGGGGCGCACCCAGGGGGTAGGGCGCGCCTCCCTGCCTCGTGGCTTCCTCGAAGCTTCCCTGACGTCTACTCTAAGTCTCCTGGGTTGCTTCCATTCCAAAAATAACTCTCCCTAAGTTTTCATTCCGTTTGGACTCCATTTGATATTCCTTTTCTTCGAAACACTAAAATAGGCAAGAAAACAGCAATTTGGGTTGGGCCTCCGGTTAATAGGTTAGTCCCAAAAATAATATAAAAGTGTTTAGTACAGCCCATAAACATCCAAAACAGATAATATAATAGCATGAATACTTCATAAATTATAGATACATTGGAGATGTATCAGCATCCCAAAGCTTAATTCCTGCTCGTCCTCAAGTAGGTAAATGATAAAAGAAAGAATTTATGAAGTGTCAATGCTAGCAGGTGCACAAGTTTGATCAATGGTAATTTCAATCACCTTTTCTAGCATCATTATATATCATAACAGTAGCTCAACTCATAGGACTTCTCATGATCAAGTAACAAGCTATTCACATGTTAAAGTATAGATCATAAACTTTCTTGAAAACTAACAAACCGTGTTATTAGTCGTCAAACAATTACAATTCATCTTATTTTCAGGAAGGGTCTATGTTAGAGCTTTGATTCAGCAAACTTCACATACTCAACTATCATTTAGTCTTTCACAATTGCTAACACTCATGTGATATTTATGGGTTCAAAGTTTTAATCAGACACAGAGAAATATAGGGGCTTATAGATTCGCCTCCCAACCTTTTACCTCAAGGGTAATGTCAACAATAATAGTTCATGATGCCTTACATCCAATTGGATATATATATCAGGATCTTTCCAACACAATGCGCTTGCCAAAGGATAAAATGTAAAAAGAAAAGGTGAAGATCACCACAACTCTTGCATAAGGTATAAGACAAGAATAAAATATAGGCCCTTCGCAGAGGGAAGCAGAGGTTGTCATGCGCTTTTATAGTTGGATGCACAAAATCTTAATGCGAAAGAACGTCACTTTATATTGCCACTTGTGATAGGGACCTTTATTATGTAGTTCTTCGCTTTTATTACTTCCACATCATAAGATCGTATAAAGCTTATTTTCTCCACACTAATGGTCATACATATTTAGAGAGCAATTTTTATTGCATGCACCAATGACAACTTACTTGAAGGATCTTACTCAATCCATAGGTAGGTATGGTGGACTCTCATGGCAATACTGGTTTAAGGGATGTTTGTAAGCACAAGTAGTATCTCTACTTGGTGCAAAGAATTTGGCTAGCATGAGGGGGAAAGGCAAGCTCAGCATGTTGAATGATCCATGACAATATACTTTACTTCAGATATAAGAAAACATAACCCATTACATTGTCTTCCTTGTCCAACATCAACCTTTTAACTTGTCATATTTTAATGAGTGTTCACAATTACAAAAGATGTCCAAGATAGTATATTTATATGTGAAATCTCTCTTCCCTCAATATTCTTTCATGAATTGTTCAAGTGACCAATACAATATTTGCTAACCTTCAATAAATTTACCACCTCTACTTCTTATATGTGAAGTCATTACTCCCCATGGGATAAGCATATGAAACATATATAATTTTAGATTTATTATATTCAATTCATTCAACTATTTACTCATAGGATATAAGTGAAGCACACGAGTAAATGACAAACTACTCCAAAAAGATATAAGTGAAGATCAATGAGTAGTTGAATAATTATTTAGCTATGTGAAGACTCTCCCATTTAATAATTTCAGATCTTGATATTCAAACAGCAAGCAACACAAAATAAAATGGCATCTAATAATAGCAAACATCATGTGAAGAAGCAAAAACTTTGGATCAACCGATACTAACCGATAGTTGTTGAAGAAGAAAGGTGGAATGCCAACCGGGGCATCCCCAAGCTTAGATGCTTGAGACTTCTTGAAATATTATCTTGGGATGCCTTGGGCATCCCCAAGCTTGAGCATTTGTGTCTCCTTAATTCCTTTCATATTGCGGTTTCCCTAAATCTTAAAAGCTTCATCCACACAAAACTCAACAAGAACTTGTGAGATAGGTTAGTATAAGTCCATGCAAAACCTTATCATTCTGTACTGTAGCAAATCACTAAAATTATTATCTAACATTGAATACTAAATGCCTCTGCATATTTAAAAGTCCTATCCTCAAATAGAAACATTAAACAAGCAATCATATGCAAACAATGCCAACATAACAACAATCTGTCTAAACAGAACAGTCTGTAAAGAATGCAGAAAGATCCATACTTACCTAGCTCCAAAAATTATGAAAGAAAATTCCCACTGTAGTAAATTTATCAGAGCTTATTATGCAGACGGTTTCAACATTTTATCACATTCTGACTTTTCTAGGGAATTTTTGCAACAGCGGTAAACTTTCTGTTTTCAAACAGCAACATGTAGACTTGTAAAATAGGCATAGTAAAGGCTATCAATGCCACTTTTATTGAAATAAAAGATGCAAAACATTTTTATAAATAACAGAAAGCAAATCCTAACAAAATAAATTGATGCTCCAAGCAACACACATATCATGTGGTGAATAAAAATATAGCTCCAAGTAAAGTTACTGATGAACGAAGACGAAAGAGGGGATGCCTTCCGGGGCATCCCCAAGCTTAGGGTCTTGGTTGTACTTGAATATTGCCTTGGGGTGCCTTGGGCATCCCCAAGCTTAGGCTCTTGCCACTCCTTATTCCATAGTCCATCGAATCTTTACCCAAAACTTGAAAACTTCACAACACAAAACTTAACAGAAAACTCGTAAGCTCTGTTAGTATAAGAAAATAAATCACCACTTAGGTACTGTTGTGAACTCATTATAAATTCATATTGGTGTAATATCTACTGTATTCCAACTCATCTATGGTTCATACCCTCCGATACTACTCATAGATTCATCAAAATGAGCAAACAACACATAGAAAACAGAATCTGTCAAAAACAGAACAGACTGTAGTAATCTGTAGGTTTCGAATACTTATGGAACCCCAAAAATTCTAAAATAAAATTTTTGACGTGAGGAATTTATATATTAATAATCTTCAAAAATAATTAACTAAATAGCACTCCAATAAAAAATAGCAGCAAATCTCGTGAGCGCTAAAGTTTCTGTTTTTTACAGCAAGATCGCAAAGACTTTCCCCAAGTCTTCCCAAAGGTTCTACTTGGCACAAACACTAATTAAAACACAAAAACTCAATCATAACAGAGGCTAGATAAATTATTTATTACTAAAATAGAACAAAAAGCAAGGA
Source organism: Triticum aestivum (assembly GCF_018294505.1). Classification (NCBI taxonomy): domain Eukaryota; kingdom Viridiplantae; phylum Streptophyta; class Magnoliopsida; order Poales; family Poaceae; genus Triticum; species Triticum aestivum. Next base: position 278,443,899 of record NC_057800.1, on the reverse strand, counting down.
ACAAAAAAAAATTGGGTTGCCTCCCAGCAAGCGCTATCGTTTAACGCCCCTAGCTAGGCATGATGATTTCAATGATGCTCACATAAAAGATAAGAATTGAAACATAAAGAGAGCATCATGAAGAATATGACTAGCACATTTAAGTCTAACCAACTTCCTATGCATAGGGATTTTGTGAGCAAACAATTTAGGGGAACAATAATCAACTAGCATAGGAAGGCAAAACAAGCATAACTTTAAAACTTTAAGCACTTAGAGAGGAAACTTGATATTATTGCAATTACTACAAGCATATGTTCCTCCCTCATAATAATTTTCAGTAGCATCATGAATGAATTAAACAATATAACTATCACATAAAGCATTCTTTTCATGATCTACAAGCATAGAAATTTTATTACTCTACACATAAGAAAAATTCTTTTCATTCGGAATAGTGGGAGTATCATAAGAGACTCGAATACTATAAATTGTTTCCACGTTGAAAGAATGAAGTTCAGAAAAAGGGTAATCATAATCATGACAAGTTTTATAAATATAATCATCACTACTTTTTATAGCATACGTGTCATCACAATAATCATCATAAGTAGCAACTTTGTTCTCATCATAATCAATTGAAACCTCTTCCAAGATAGTGGAATCATTACTAAATAAAGTCATGACCTCTCCAAATACACTTTCATAATTGGCACAATAAGATTCAACATCCTCGAAAATAGTGGGATCATTACTTCCTAAAGTTGACACTCTTCCAAACCCACTTTCATCAATATGATCATCATAAATAGGAGGCATGCTATCATAATAGTAAATTCGCTCATCAAAACTTGGGAGACTAAAAATATCATCTTTATTAATCATAGCATCCCCAAGCTTGGTACAAACATTAATTGCAGCAAATACATTCCCAAACATGTAATTCTCATCAAACATAGCATCCCCAAGCTTGGGCCTTTTCATATCATAAGCATAATCACTCTCATAATTAATAGTATGGATAGCACCAATAGTATAACAATTATCATCATCACAATGAGTAATAGGAGCAACATCATTTGGGAGGATTACCTTATTACCTTTGCTTCTTCGTCTTTTCTTTTTCTTCTTCACATCATGTGTAGGTTTAATCCTCTTTTTGGAGCTCATTATTAATGAGATTGGTTGAATAGAAGGCTCCTCCTCGTTACCTGATTCATCATAAGAAATAATAGGAGGATTTTGGGAAATCTCTTCCCTTTCATTAGTATTCTCTTCATCCTCTATTTGTTTTCTTTTCTTTGTGTAATTGGCAATATAAGGATTTTCAATGCAATTCACCGCACAATACATAAAAATTTCTTCTAGATCAATATCAAGGAATTTCGCAAGGTTATATTCAGGAATATGCTTAGTTATACGTTTCATTTTTTCATAACCCAAAAGCAAACTAAGTTCATTATGATGTGCAAGGGAAATCAAATCATCATAATTTTTGGACACGATAAGATCATGAAACAATTTGCATTGGAGATTTAAATGACCATGTTCATTGCAAAGTTCACAAGTATGGCGAAGAAATTTTAAATTTTCAGCACAAACTTCTAGTCTCCCTTACAACCATTTGGTTTCTAAATACTTATGCCTCTTGCAAAATCTATCTTCCCTATTTGGTGTGTACTTGCAAACTATATGCACTCCACAAAAGTTGACATGCTTATAAGAGACATTTTCATCATGACTAGTGCAATCATCATTAGTACTATGGATATTCAAGGAGTTCATACTAACAACATTGCAATCATGCTCATCATTCAAAGATTTAATGCCAAACATTTTAGAGACTTCTTCTTCTAGCACTTGAGCACAATTTTCATTTCCATCATTCTCATGAAAGATGTTAAAAAGATGAAGCGTATGAGGCAAACTCAATTCCATTTTTCTTTGTTATCTTTTATAAAATAAACTAGTGATAAAACAAGAAACAAAAAGATTCGATTGCAAGATCTAAAGATATACCTTCAAGCACTCACCTCCCCGGCAACGGCGCTAGAAAAGAGCTTGATGTCTACTACACAACCTTCTTCTTGTAGACGTTGTTGGGCCTACAAGTGCAGAGGTTTGTAGGACAGTAGAAAATTTCCCTCAAGTGGATGACCTAAGGTTTATCAATTCATGGGAGGTGTAGGACGAAGATGGTCTCTCTCAAACAACCCTCCAACCAAATATCAAAGAGTCTCTTGTGTCCCCAACACACCCAATACAATGGTAAATTGTATAGGTGCACTAGTTCGGCGTAGAGATGGTGATACAAGTGCAATATGGATGATAGATATAGGTTTTTGTAATCTGAAAAATATAAAAACGGCAAGGTAACTAATGATAAAAGTGAGCTAAAACGGCATTGCAATGCGTTGAAACAAGGCCTAGGGTTCATACTTTCACTAGTGCAAGTTCTCTCAACAATAATAACATAATTGGATCATATAACAATCCCTCAACATGCAACAAAGAGTCACTCCAAAGTCACTAATAGCGCAGAACAAACAAAGAGATTATTGTAGGGTACGAAACCACCTCAAAGTTATCCTTTCCGATCGATTTATTCAAGAGTCCGTAGTAAAATAACACGAAGCTATTCTTTCCGTTCGATCTATCCTAGAGTTCGTACTAGAATAACACCTTAAGACCCAAATCAACCAAAACCCTAATGTCACCTAGATACTCCAATGTCACCTCAAGTATCCGCGGGTATGATTATACGATATGCATCACACAATCTCAGATTCATCTATTCAACCAACACAAAGAACATCAAAGAGTGCCCCAAAGTTTCTACCGGAGAGTCAAGACGAAAACGTGTGCCAAACCCTTATGCATAAGTTCACGAGGTCACGGAACTCATAAGTTTATCACCAAAACATACATCAAGTGGATCACGTGATATTCCATTGTCACCATAGATAAGCACATGCAAGACATACATCAAGTGTTCTCAAATCCTTAAATACTCAATCTGATAAGATAACTTCAAAGGGAAAACTCAATCCATTACAAGAGAGTAGAGAGGGAGAAACATCATAAGATCCAACTATAATAGCAAAACTCGCGATACAATAAGATCGTACCACCTCAAGAACACGAGAGAGAGAGATCAAACACATAGCTACTGGTACATACCCTCAGCCCCAAGGGAGAACTACTCCCTCCTCGTCATGGAGAGCGTCGGGATGATGAAGATGGCCACCGGAGAGGGATTCCCCCCTCCGGTAGGGTGCCCTAACGAGTCTAGATTGGTTTTCGGTGGCTACAGAGGCTTATGGCGGCGGAACTCCCGATCTATTGTGTTCCCCGATGTTTTTAGGGTATATGGGCATATATAGGCGAAAGAAGTCGGTCAGGGGAGCCACGAGGGGCCCATGAGGGTGGGGCGCGCCTAGGGGGTAGGGCGCGCCTCCCTGCCTCGTGGCTTCCTCGAAGCTTCCCTGATGTCTACTCCAAGTCTCCTGGGTTGCTTCCGTTCCAAAAATAACTCTCCCTAAGTTTTCATTCCGTTTGGACTCCGTTTGATATTCATTTTCTTCGAAACACTGAAATAGGCAAGAAAACAGCAATTTGGGCTGGGCCTCTGGTTAATAGGTTAGTCCCAAAAATAATATCAAAGTGTTTAGTAAAGCACATAAACATCCAAAACAGATAATATAATAGCATGAATACTTCATAAATTATAGATACGTTGGAGACGTATCAATGAACAACTTACAACCGAGAGATTATTCATCATGAACATTCTCCAAAGAAAAGAATTACTTCACCATGATGAATGAGAATAAGAATTACGTTATGCTTATCCTCACAAAATTTAATTGATGACAAAGGGATTTGGCATGCAACTTATTCCTCTTGAAAAGGATTGAGAAGAGATATAGCGCAAACTTGGGAAAATCTTGAATGACTCACCAGTAGGATTTTGGGTAGAACGAAAGAATTGATACGATAACAAAGGAAAAGGAATCTTTAATGAATCACCGTAAGAATTGAAAACAAAAGAAGAAAAGTGAACGAATCACCGGGAAGAATAAGAAAACGAACGAAGATACTTGATGAATTTAGATACAAGATAACGAAGAGATCATGAGCTGACTAGGGAATACTTGAACTATGCACCGGGAGAATTGGGGCATGAGAGCTGAATGTTGAGAATGAATAAATCCAAAATGATGGCCTTCGTAGGAATAAAATGGAAAGAACTCATGAAATGCTTCAGATGGGTATGAAAAGAATTCTCACAATCGAAAACAATTATGAGGATGACATGAAGCTTGAATTACACATCTTTGGAAGAACGGGTAAAGATTTAAGAGGAACTCTTCTTCAGTCTATAAATGATAAGAATGACAACGAGAACCACCAAAATTATTTGAGACACTCTGGAGCAATGAAGAATATAGAGGTTGAGCCAAAGATGAAAAGAATTTGAAAGCGATCTTGGAGATGGCGTGTGACTGATGGAATACATTCTTATGTCACACTTTGAAAAGAATTTGAGAATAACTCCAGAAATATTAGAAGAGCCAGGTAAGATCTTGGGGATAAACCGATGGGTTATGGGTCCACTCGAGAGAACCACCGTTGAAAAAATGTTGAAAAAGAGATGATGCACCGAGACGACTAAAGGACTTGAATGAGGTGACAACCTCGAATTAATTTGTGCGCAAACACGAATCTTCTGATATATCTTTAGCACTCCGGAGAAAATGAATAGCGAGATGAGAATGATTAAGAGGTGCATCGGCATAAGAAAGCACTTGAAACAAGGAAGGGGATAAGATCAACACCTACAACTTGAATTGAATCCACCGGAAAAGAATACGAGAATGAAGAATGATAAACTTGAAGCTTCCTTAGCATCTTCCAGAGAATCACCAGATAAGAACATTGAAACAAAAGAATGAAGAGACTTCTCACAAATAAAAGGATACATGATTAAGAAATCTGAATCCTTGAAGAAAAAGGGTGGGACGGTGGGAAAACAAAGGCCACTTGGGATGGATGAAACGGACAAATCCTCAGGCTTCTCAATGGTGCCCGTATGGAATAACTTGAAGAGAAGTGCACTGGTTGAAAGGATTGACATGATAATCTCGATGATCAAGAAGGATTAGTACTCCCATAGAAATATGAGAACACCGCTTAGGAAAAGGTCTGGAATCAACACTCGACATTGAAGCAACTCGAATACCACAACTCAAAACAAAACAAAGGATTGGCTTGCGGAATAAGCCGGTGTAGTGACCCGACCTCAAACGGTCAAGTCTCTGTGCTTTAGTGTCATCCCTGGATCGGTAATGCTGACACACACAGTACTCGAAGGATTTATAATAGAGTAGCAATCACACACTTATTACATCGAAAATATCAAAAGAGAACTTATTACAATAATATGGCTTAAGGCCATCTAACACGATAACAGCGGAAGGCTTGGAAGATAAAGTGAGTCCATCAACTCCAACGGCATGGCTGAGCTGCACGGCAACGACCTAACGAACCTTACTCCTCGCCTGAAAAGTCTGCAACATAATACGTTGCAGCCCGAAAATGGGTCAGCACATGGAATATGCTGGCAAAGTAACACAGTAGAGCACGAACAGAATAATGCTATCACTACATGCATATTTGGCTGGTGGAAGGCTCTATGGTTACAGTTTTGCGAAAAGCCAATTTTTCCCTACAACAAATGAATAGATTTTAAATTTACTATCATGGTAGTTGAAACATTATTGAGAAGGTTCCTCCAACTCAATCCCAATTAAAGTGATTAACAACCCAACAATATTAATTAAGAGTGATGAGATACTTAAGATACTCCAAGTACTAGATACTCAAGATTGTCCATAATCGGGGACACGGCTAACCATGATTAGTTTATACACTATGCAGAGGTTTGCGCACTTTTCCCCACAAGACTCGATCGCCTCCGTTAGATTTCTCGCACTGCATGATGTTTGAGAAACGGATGACCGAGACACAGTCTTTCAGAAACATTAACTCTCTACTCCGGGTAGACCATACCAAACCTACAAACCCACTACCTGCTGATCTACCTCTTCAAGAGCTTCACGTAACTTACTCAACTATGCTAGAGCCCATAATAGCTTGTGGCTGCACACGGAAGTTTCTAGCATGAATCATCTCAGTTCCCTTTGAGCCTGGGTGGCGGTCCATAGGAAGATCACACGGGTACTCCGGGATTTCCAAAAATACAGGCAACACTGGGTACTCCAGGTGCCTCAGTCCACCCAGATGTATATTTAAGTTGCCACCTTAAGTTGAACCATTAATTAACAACCTCACATCTGTCATGGATTTCACTCACCCAAACACGTCTATGAGCATAGCATAGCAATATAAGCAATGCGTAGAAGTAACTCCCAAAGGTTTGAATGTAACAGGGCAATAGGTTCTACCTCATCAACTACTTCCCAACCCACAAGTTAAAGTCATCCTAATCATGCAATGTTTGACGATTGAAACTAATGCATAAAAACTGGGTGATAAAGGGATATGGTCAAAGTGTTACTTGCCTTGCTGATGATCTGCATAACCTAGAGACTCCAAATAACACGCTTTGCACTCCGGGAATTCTATCGCAAACAAACAATAACATACATAAGCAACTAACAAAGAAGCACGGGTAAAACTCAAATAAGAAGATCTAACCGTAAAGTTCAACTTAAGAACTCCGGTTTGCAAGAAGAATCAAACCAAACGGAGCGACGAAACTCAAATGGCGAAAGAAACAAGATCCATTTACTAATATGGACTAGGGTCAAATTTTACAGTACCAAAATCTTGTTCAAGTTAGTTAAGCGGAAAGAGGGTCTCGAGACGAAGATCTAGGCGCTTGAATCGCCTGATTCCGACTAACGAGCAAAAAGAAAAACTAAAATGAAAATCGGATCAAAAATCGCGATCAAGAATAATCGCGCAAAAATCTGATAAAAGAAAACCGACGAACGGGCTAACGAACGAGCGTTCGTTATCTGTAACTAACGAGTGAAAACCATTCATTGAAACGAACGTACGAATGACCGTCCGCTAAATAGAAGAACCGGGAAAAACCGGCGAACCGATCTAAAAAAACGAACTAGGGTTTTCTTAAAAACCGAACCAGTTTTCTAAAAAAACCGAACAGCGCTAACCTCGGTGAGGTCCGGCATGGCAGGGCTCCGGCGAGGGGTGGCGTGGCGCGGGGCGACGG